>NC_091127.1:145274942-145547442 GCF_040183065.1 Periplaneta americana
ACTTCTTACTGATGCGTGTAAAAATACTTATAAAACACAAATGGAAGCCGCTTGTCTAATAAATGAAGGCGGCAACTATATATTGCTTTACAACTCATTCTGGAACGATTCACTTTTACTATGTAGTTGGATACTTGACAAGTAACATCTACATAGAATTTACTGTAAAGCACTAATATCTTCTAATGTACAGAGTGATTCAAGAGGATTTACCGCCCCTTACGGAGCTTATTTCCAAAGATATTCTGAAGGAAAAACGTCATATAAACATGTGTCCTAATCTCAATATTTTCAGAGTTACACCAATTTGAAATTGTAAGTAAAATACCTTTTTTCTTCAGTTTAAAGGATAAAAGAATATTACAAATAGAGAATAAAGTATTCAGAAGTATCATTTCTTTAATTGGCTAGTGTTCTGAAGTTAAAAATATGTTGTTAATTGCTTTGTACAGATTTTGTTTTTCAGTATTTTTTACTAAAAGTTACATCATTCTTACGCATTTATCACAAAAATTGTTCCAAATCATACGACTTTAAGAACTTGATTCTTTACAGTTTGATTTTGCGTCCTAGTGTACAGTCTTAAAGAATTTACAAGGCTGGCGTGATTTGTAACAATTGTTGTGACAAATGCGTAAGAAAAACGCAATTTTGTGGTTTAAAATCGAAAACAAAATTCTGTACGAAGCAACTATGGAATTCACACATATTTTTAACTTCAGAATACTAGCTAATTAATGAAATGATACTCCTGAATACTTGACTCTTTGTAATATTCTTTTACCCTTAAAACTGAAGAATAATGGTATTTCACAAACACCTTCAAATCAGTGTAACTATGAAAATATTGGCATTAGAACACATGTTTATATAGGGCTACCATCCGTCCGGCAAAAGGAGGATATGTCCTCTTTTTTAATCATTTTATCCTGTCCGGAAGGTATATAAAAAATTTGAAATGTCCGGCATTTCGCATTTCAACTAGAATTAATATAAATATTGAATAATTTACGATATTATGCATAGAATATCTAAACAAATGGTGAAAACCTATGAAAGAATTTAACTGCTTTCAATGGCTGAAGCTGGAGCACATAAAAAACATAAAATATGATGACCTATTGACATGCATTGAATTCTTACATACTAAAAACGTCACGATTCATAATTCTAAGCTATTTTATCTATTTTATTCTGCAATGTACAAAGATACGCCAATCAAGTTAATTTCGGACAAAGATTTAAGTTTAGATAAACAATGGTCCAAATTCTTCAATTCCAATAGTTCTGCGAGCATTTAAACTTTCTCAGAACTCTTAAAGATATGTCAATTCTATTTATTTATCCCACGTCACAACGGAAGTGTTGAGAGAGTATTTTCCGTAATATCTGCCCAATGGACAAAAGAACGAAATCGCATGCTAACGGAGACAGTCAGATGTGTCATCATGGTGAAATATAATTTCAAGGACATGTCCTGTGAACAGTTCCATAGTTATTTGTTACAAGATAGAAGTTTCAGGCTCTCGTGCACAAAGTGGGCTCCACCGATAAGTAGGGTACAGATATAATACTGATCCAGCAACTAGTGAGAGAACTAAGGTGAGTCATTGTTTTTATCTTTAATTTTGTTCATAATGATTTTTAAAAAGTCCTCCTCTTTTCAGAAATATTCTCTTATTTTAGATTCCATATCCTCCTGTAGAATTTCTTCTCATGGTAACCCTATGTTTATATGACATTTTTTGCTCAAAATGTCTTCGGAAATAAGATCCATAAGTGACAGCAAATCCGCGTGAAACATTCTGTATATTAAATCTACATTCTGTTATGTTCAAAATCAGATTTAAAGATGACTTACTTTCTTCTGACTAACAACGCCTCTTGAAAATTTATATTGCAATTTTGGTGTATAGCAATTGTTTATGCAAATCAAGATTTCAGGTATAACTCCCTGTGAAGTTGATTTGAATAATTTCGAGGGAAAAATTGTTCCGGAGCCGGGTATCGAACCCGGGACCTTTGGTTTAACGTACCAACGCGTTAGCTCAGTGGTAGAGCGGGTTCGATACCCGGCTCCGGAACAATTTTTCCCTCGAAATTATTCAAATCAACTTTACAGGGAGTTATACCTAAAATCTTGATTTGCATAATACACGTCACTGTTCGTTAACAGAAAAACCACAATTTAAGTCACACGGAGTTAGTGTGCACTCGAAGTTGGTTGCTTGACGGTTGTCAGCCCACTTTGAGGTCTGTGGATATAGAGGGAAAAATTGGATCGGTGTCGGTTAGAGTTCCCGAGTAGCTCAGTGGTAGAGTGCTGGTACGTTAAACCAAAGGTCCCGGGTTCGATACCCGGCTCCGGAACAATTTTTCCCTCGAAATTATTCAAATCAACTTTACAGGGAGTTACACCTGAAATCTTGATTTGCATAATACACGTCACTGTTCGTTAACAGAAAAACCACAATTTAAGTCACACGGAGTTAGTGTGCACTCGAAGTTGGTTGTCAGCCCACTTTGAGGTCTGTGGATATAGAGGGAAAAATTGGATCGGTGTCGGTTAGAGTTCCCGAGTAGCTCAGCGGTAGAGCGTTGGTACGTTAAACCAAAGGTCCCGGGTTCGATACCCGGCTCCGGAACAATTTTTCCCTCGAAATTATTCAAATCAACTTTACAGGGAGTTACACCTGAAATCTTGATTTGCATAATACACGTCACTGTTCGTTAACAGAAAAACCACAATTTAAGTCACACGGAGTTAGTGTGCACTCGAAGTTGGTTGTCAGCCCACTTTGAGGTCTGTGGATATAGAGGGAAAAATTGGATCGGTGTCGGTTAGAGTTCCCGAGTAG
This sequence comes from Periplaneta americana, assembly GCF_040183065.1. Lineage (NCBI taxonomy): Eukaryota > Metazoa > Arthropoda > Insecta > Blattodea > Blattidae > Periplaneta > Periplaneta americana. Next base: position 145,277,801 of record NC_091127.1, read on the forward strand.
CTCAGTGGTAGAGCGTTGGTACGTTAAACCAAAGGTCCCGGGTTCGATACCCGGCTCCGGAACAATTTTTCCCTCGAAATTATTCAAATCAACTTTACAGGGAGTTACACCTGAAATCTTGATTTGCATAATACACGTCACTGTTCGTTAACAGAAAAACCACAATTTAAGTCACACGGAGTTAGTGTGCACTCGAAGTTGGTTGCTTGACGGTTGTCAGCCCACTTTGAGGTCTGTGGATATAGAGGGAAAAATTGGATCGGTGTCGGTTAGAGTTCCCGAGTAGCTCAGCGGTAGAGCGTTGGTACGTTAAACCAAAGGTCCCGGGTTCGATACCCGGCTCCGGAACAATTTTTCCCTCGAAATTATTCAAATCAACTTTACAGGGAGTTATACCTAAAATCTTGATTTGCATAATACACGTCACTGTTCGTTAACAGAAAAACCACAATTTAAGTCACACGGAGTTAGTGTGCACTCGAAGTTGGTTGCTTGACGGTTGTCAGCCCACTTTGAGGTCTGTGGATATAGAGGGAAAAATTGGATCGGTGTCGGTTAGAGTTCCCGAGTAGCTCAGTGGTAGAGCGTTGGTACGTTAAACCAAAGGGCCCGGTTCGATACCCGGCTCCGGAACAATTTTTCCCTCGAAATTATTCAGCAATTGTTTAATTTATGTATATCGCTTGAAAATATGTAAATAATAAACTACAAAGAAGAATATCACTCGTAACGAAGAAATTAATTAGGTACTGCAAGATGTAGAATAGGCTTACGTATAAATGACAAATTATGTATCACCTTGACGACACCTTTCTTGCATTGAAAGAATGAATTTGAAAACGGATTTTTGATAATACTATGTGAATATTTTTGTGCGAGATGGTGCGTATTTGCTTGGTTTCCGCACAAAACCAATCTGCGGGAAGTCTAAAATTCCACATTCAGTATTCCCAACCTAACACACACAACAATTTCCCTCTTCTTACCGCTTAAGTGACATATTGATTTTACTGCTTTAGGCTTTTAACATATTATTTTTAGAGACGTTCAATATAGTAATAATTATAAATTGGAAATTTACCACTGCAATTTCACTAAATTGGACTGTTAATTATTGTTTTTAAATATTTGCAAAAATTAAGTAAACTCTATAACTCCACTAAAGTTACTGCATTCGTGATGCAAGTAACATTAAGGAAGCCGTGAAAAAATCAACAAGATTCCAGGCTCATTACATAACCTTACCGTTTGTTTTAAGTTCGCATTTATAGACTGGGGGGGAAAAAAAAGGCAGACGTATATCACGGCCTGCTGGAGTACAGTAAACACAGAAAACATTTTAAAGCAACAATGTTGAAGATAGATATTTTTGTTTTGCAAATTTGGCGTCATTGAACAGAAACCAAGATGGAGATTTCATTGCAACTAATTAGAAATTCCTCTTTCAGGTATATAATAAACGATCTTCGCACAAAATAATGTACGATGCACGAGCGGTATGTTTTCTTTCAATTCTCGGAAATTAAAAAAAGTTCAAATACGTTTCGCTTTTTCAAACTTTTCCTCGAACATGAAAACTTCAACATACCGCTCTTGTAACGCATATTACTATAATCTCAAACACTCTTAAGTTTCACTTTTCTCTTCATAGTTACATCGTCTGAAGCAGCTAAGACCGAATTTCTGAAAGGAGTACACATTTTACGCACTGCAATTCGTAACCACTTGAGAAATTTGTATAACCTGAGCAACACAATTCAGAAACTGTGTATAGCAGCCTCCAATGTCCTATACACAATCCAGATACATTATGGTTACAGAAAACTACGTGCTGGTTCCACCTCTTCTGACTCACTTCCTGTGTCACCCACACGCGTAACTCGTAAAGCCAAAGTGTTCAGATAAATTGTTTTCCATAAAAATTTCCCGAGACGCTGACGAATTTCACTGATGCTATGTTTCCTCCATTCGGGAACTGAGTCACACAACACTACTTCAAATGAACGTCAATTATAATTAATTAATACATGTATACTATCTGGCGGAGAGAAAAGAAATTCAGGTGTGAGTGAGAAGGTACAAAAAATAAATAATTGATTAAATGGCGATCTTAAGGTAAGCGTTCACTACATCGTATCGCACTCCTCGTACGAATCGCACGCAACGGATATTTTAAGTGCAGTGCTTTCACTGTAACGGCTTCACCTCATCGCCTCATCGGATTCCCCTATCAGCTGTTTAAAACATGACGTCGTACGATATTGACATTGCTGAAAACAGAGGAGTTGAGGTTAGGTCTATTAATTACGTCTGTTAGCGAATAAGAATTTGTAATTGCTTCATGCGTCTTAATTGAAGAGGAAGAAACGAAAGAAATATTGGTTACATAATATATTTGCAAGAAACGACTTGATTACTGTAATGGGAACGCCTCAAATTATATATTCTTCGCAATTTTCTACACGCGAAATAAGTTTCCCGTCTGCCATTTTGGCGTAACACTGAACATGGCACAACATAATAGTAACAGTTGACCAATTAAAATTGATTTATTAAAGAAGGCCATGATCGCACGCATCGGAAAAGTTGCCCATCCGAGAAACGTGGACGGATTTGCCGAGAGGCGATGCGTCCGATACGATGTAGTGAACGCGGTTACATAACAATTACAGCAAAGATAGTCTTTTTCCGATCCGTGCGATTCGTCCGATGCATGCGATACGATGTAGTGAACGCTTACCTTTACTCGTGTTAATTGTGTAAGCATGTGCGGCTTACAGCTGTTTCGGTGCTTCTTCACACCATCCTCAGAGCCTACTAGATCTCGGCGTCATCTCGAACTTCGCTGCCTGTTGTTTGGGTGCGTTCGATTGTTGAAAAGTGTTGAAATGTGGTGTCAAATAGTGTGTGTGTTCTGAAATTGATCTGTGTGTTGAGAATTTGATCAGATGTGTTTTATGAAATATGAAATATACAGACACACTAAAACACACCCTGATCAAATTCTCAACACACAGATCAATTTCAGAACACACACACTATTTGACACCACATTTCAACACTTTTCAACAATCGAACGCACCCACACAACAGGCAGCGAATTTCGAGATGACGCCGAGATCTAGTAGGCTCTGAGGATGGTGTGAAGAAGCACCGAAATAGTTGTAAGCCGCAGATGCTTACACAATTAACACGAGTAAGATCGCCATTTAATCAATTATTTATATTCGAGTACTGGCCGTACCCGTGCGCTCCGCTGCACCCGTTAGAAATAAATATAAAGTAATTATATAATTAAAATAGGACATTTGATCCAGGGAACATTCGTGTTTGATATAAGGATAAATCGTTTATTATGTTACTTAATTTAAATTGAATTAAAAAAATTAAAATGCGAACATTTTGATCCAGACACCACTCATTTGGTCATAAAAATTAGTTTAGGAAATACAGGAAACGAATATACAGAATAGCCTATCAAGTTTTCTGTGCGTAAGAATCTATTTTAATCTTACCTTCCTCGATTCATTCAGAAGTTACTGTGATAACATTATAGCATTATGTCCATCTAGAGAAACTACACTTTCCAATGGTGAATTAATAATTAATTATACAAATCGGTTAATTTAGCTTCCGATATTACTTCATAGAAACGCAGAAACATTATCTGTACGCTATCTTTCATAGCTTTCGATTGTTGCTGTCCAAGGCCCCTTATAGACGAAGTCATTTGTTTTTTAATTCATTACACCGCCTTAGATGACAGTTATTTTAATTTTAAACTCATTTATCTCATTAAATATCAGTCCTATCAAAATTTTTCAAGGAATAAAACTTATGCAAATTATTTTTAAAGAAACTTTTGTTATGTAACATTTTTCACAAAAACAATAATAAGCGAGATATTTCGATTTATTTAATTCAGGCCCCCTTATAACCCCCCTTTTAAATAATGTATTTTGAATGCCATATAGCCTAAAATCTAAGTTACAACGAACTTAATTTATATTCAAATTTTCATCGAAATCCGTTCAGCCATTATCGCGTGAAAAGGTAACATACAGACAGACAGACAGACAGACAGACAGACAGACATACAAACAAAAATTTCAAAAAAGCGATTTTCGGTTTCAGGGTGGTTAATTATATATGTTAGGACCAATTATTTTTGGAAAATCGAAAATTACCAGAAAAATTTCAGCTACAGATTTATTATTAGTATAGATATAGATTAAAAGTAGTGTACGAAAGATTCAACATGGAGTACAAAAAATATTCACATAGTATAATCAAAATTTGTTTTTACAATATACTTGCGAGGTAAAACTTGGAAAGCAGTACCTTTGGAGCTATCTTTAACATATCATAACTGATGTGCTACTTGTTAAAACATTTCACTCACTTATCCACCGTGACATCCCGAGTTAACGTTTAAATCTTTCAACATCCTTTGTCTTCCCGTACATTTTAAAAATTGTGATGGATAAAGAAGCTCTCAAGGACAAAGAATGACGGCTGTAAGATTTCAGTAATAAGTTCGTACAGTTATCAATATATATATTTTTTTTTTCATCCAGGAGAATTGACTTACTTTCTTATCCGCTAGTGCTGTCACGATTACCACATTGGCATGGCATATCATGGCGTTCCTCAACAAAAACATTTATCTTATCATAACTATGTATACACATGCATAGCCACATGATACACAAGTATAACCTCCATACCTTCATTTCTTTGCTTTTGTGTCAGGTTTATCTTTGCAATTTATATTTCCCAGATAAATCTACGTTCGCTTGAATCTATGATAGGCCTATAATTACAGTATGTATAATTATGTAAGGTATATACAAGCGCTCAAATCTATACTAATAATAAATCTGTAGCCGAAATTTTTCTGGTAATTTTCGATTTCCCAAAAAATAATTGGTCCTAACATATATAATTAACCACCCTGAAACCGAAAGTCGTTTTTTTTTTTTTTGAAATTTTTGTTTGTATGTTTGTCTGTTTGTTATCTTTTCACGCGATAATGAATGAACGGATTTCGATGAAAATTGGAATATAAATTAAGTTCGTTGTAACTTATATTTTAGGCTATATGGCATTCAAAATACATTATTTAAAAGGGGGATTATAAGGGGGCCTGAATTAAATAAATCGAAATATCTCGCTTATTATTGATTTTTGTGAAAAATGTTACATAACAAAAGTTTCTTTGAAAATAATTTTCGATAAGTTGTATTCCTTGAAAAATTTTGATAGGACTGATATTTAATGAGATAAATGAGTTTTAAAATTAAAATAACTGCCATCTAAGGCCGTGTAATGAATTAAAAAACAAACGACTTCGTCTATAAGGGGCCTTGGACAGCAACAATCGAAAGCTATGAAAGATAGCCTACAGACAATGTTTCTGTGTTTGTATGAAGTAATATCGGAAGCTAAATTAACCGATTTGTATAATTAATTATTATTTCACCATTGGAAAGTGTAGTTTCTCTAGATGGACATAATAGTATAATGTTATTACAGTAACTTCGGATATAATATAATATAATATAATATAATATAATATAATATAATATAATATAATATAATATGAATGATATGATATGATATGATATGATATGATATAATATAATATAACATAATATAATATAATATAATCTATACTAATAATAAATCTGTAGCCGAAATTTTTCTGGTAATTTTCGATTTTCCAAATATAATTAGTCCTAACATATATAATTAACCACCCTGTAACCGAAAATCGCTTTTTTTTAATTTTTGTTTGTATGTCTGTTTGTTACCTTTTCACGCGATAATGAATGAACGGATTTCGATGAAAATTAGAATATAAATTAAGTTCGTTGTAACTTAGATTTTAGGCTATATGGCATTCAAAATACATTATTTAAAAGGGGGGTTATAAGGGGGACTGAATTAAATAAATCGAAATATCTCGCTTATTATTGATTTTTGTGAAAAATGTTACATAACGAAAGTTTCTTTGAAAATAATTTTCGATAAGTTTTATTCCTTGAAAAATTTTGATAGGACTGATATTTAATGAGATAAATGAGTTTTAAAATTAAAATAACTGCCATCTAAGGCGGTGTATTGAAATAAAAAACAAATGACTAAGTCTATAAGGGGCCTTGGACACAACAATCGAAAGCTATGAAACATAGCCTACAGAGAATGTTTCTGTGTTTGTATGAAGTAATATCGGAAGCTGAATTAACCGATTTGTATAATTAATTATTATTTCACCATTGGAAAGTGTAGTTTCTCTAGATGGACATAATGCTATAATGTTATTACAGTAACATCTGATATACCGGTAATATAATGTAATATAATATAATATGTAATATTATATAATATATTTTAAGTTATTTGAAGGGTTCAGAACCATAGTGGGCCAAACGCCATTTACTGAATACGTAGAAAAGAAGAGTTAAAATTAAGTTATTACCATAATTCAATGGAAACATATAGCAAGTAAAATAAAGTATAGACATTAAATCTAAATGATGTCAATGTTCATTAAACTATGGTTGCATGTAATAACAATTAAGAAACATGTTAAAGGAATTGTCATTGCACCAAATGAGTGCTCTCTGGACCGAAATGATCGCATTTTAATTATTTAAACACAATTTAAATTAAGTAACATATTACACCATTTATCCTTCTATCAAACACGAATGCTTCCTGGACCAAATGTCCTATTTTAATTATGTAATTACTTTATATTTATTTCTAACGGGTGCAGCGGAGCGCACGGGTACGGCTAGTCAGAAATATATTATTAAGAAAGATCGCATCTTCATTCAGGAAATTTAATTACAACATCGAATACAGAATACAAAACGTTCTAAACATAGGCGGAGAGAAAACAGTTTACCTCCTCCCCCCGTTATAGCTTGACCGAGGTTCAGTACAGTATATCGGATATGATCATTTAATGAAGGTATTTTCGAAGGGAGCATGTTTCTTACAGTGTTACATCCATATCGACGATGTTTCGGACCGAATTTAAAGAGGATATTTTCGGGAGGGCATGTTTCTTACAGTGTTACATCCATATCGACGATGTTTCGGACCGAATTTAAAGAGGATATTTTCGGGAGGGCATGTTTCTTACAGTGTTACATCCATATCCACGATGTTTCGGATCGAATTTAATGAAGATATTTTCGGGAGGGCATGTTTCTTACAGTGTTACATCCATATCCACGATGTTTCGGACCGAATTTAATGAAGATATTTTCGGGAGGGCATGTTTCTTACAGTGCTACATCCATATCCACGATGTTTCGGACCGAATTTAATGAAGATATTTTCGGGAGGGCATGTTTCTTACAGTGTTACATCCATATCCACGATGTTTCGGACCGAATTTAATGAAGATATTTTCGGGAGGGCATGTTTCTTACAATGTTACATCCATATCCACGATGTTTCGGACCGAATTTAATGAAGATATTTTCGGGAGGGCATGTTTCTTACAGTGCTACATCCATATCCACGATGTTTCGGACCGAATTTAATGAAGATATTTTCGGGAGGGCATGTTTCTTACAGTGTTACATCCATATCCACGATGTTTCGGACCGAATTTAATGAAGGTATTTTCGGGAGGGCATGTTTCTTACAGTGTTACATCCATATCCACGATGTTTCGGACCGAATTTAATGAAGGTATTTTCGGGAGGGCATGTTTCTTATAGTGTTACATCCATATCCACGATGTTTCGGACCGAATTTAATGAAGATATTTTCGGGAGGGCATGTTTCTTACAGTGTTACATCCATATCCACGATGTTTCGGATCGAATTTAATGAAGATATTTTCGGGAGGGCATGTTTCTTACAGTGTTACATCCATATCCACGATGTTTCGGATCGAATTTAATGAAGGTATTTTCGGGAGGGCATGTTTCTTACAGTGTTACATCCATATCCACGATGTTTCGGATCGGATTTAATGAAGGTATTTTCGGGAGGGCATGTTTCTTACAGTGTTACATCCATATCCACGATGTTTCGGATCGGATTTAATGAAGGTATTTTCGGGAGGGCATGTTTCTTACAGTGTTACATCCATATCCACGATGTTTCGGATCGGATTTAATGAAGGTATTTTCGGGAGGGCATGTTTCTTACAGTGTTACATCCATATTTACGATGTTTCGGACCGAATTTAATGAAGGTATTTTCGGGAGGGCATGTTTCTTACAGTGTTACATCCATATCCACGATGTTTCGGATCGAATTTAATGAAGGTATTTTCGGGAGGGCATGTTTCTTACAGTGTTACATCCATATCCACGATGTTTCGGACCGAATTTAATGAAGGTATTTTCGGGAGGGTATGTTTCTTACAGTGTTACATCCATATCCACGATGTTTCGGACCGAATTTAATGACGATATTTTCGGGAGGGCATGTTTCTTACAGTGTTACATCCATATCCACGATGTTTCGGACCGAATTTAATGAAGGTATTTTCGGGAGGGCATGTTTCTTACAGTGTTACATCCATATCCACGATGTTTCGGACCGAATTTAATGAAGATATTTTCGGGAGGGCATGTTTCTTACAGTGCTACATCCATATCCACGATGTTTCGGACCGAATTTAATGAAGATATTTTCGGGAAGGCATGTTTCTTACAGTGCTACATCCATATCCACGATGTTTCGGACGGAATAGGGCTGTAACTATAGATCTACTCTAAATTTTATTATAATAGGGTATAATTTAAAACAATCTCTCTTTTTTTCTCTCTCCTACAGAAACACATATACATCAATAAAACTACATAACAGTGCTAACAGAATTTTTTTTATATCAAGCTTTCCTGAAGATATCATATGAAATGTAAACTCTAATTATTATTTTATTTAATCTCGTCTTTAAGTTTACACATTATACCGGGATCACTTTTCTTTTTTTCTGCATTGTTGTGCAGTATGTTATTCATATTTCTCCAAGGGCGGCCTGAACACCTGCAGACTTCAAAGACATGAGTACAGGCTGTTGCAAAATAAACTTTACAGTGCTTCCATTCCTCATGAGCAGGGAAAGGATTTATATGTAAATACATATTTACTTATAAAGCTAATATAATTTATATTTTGCATTATCTTTATGTTTCACAATGTGTAGGGTTGAAAAATCCTACTTTTATTTTCCATATTTTTCCATATTTTAGAGTTTAGTACATATTTTCGTTAATTTCCATATATTTTCCATATTTCATATAAAACAGTCCATATTATATTAGGTTTAACAATAAAACAAAACAAAATTCCATTAACTTTTAAAAATACATTTCAACAATAGAGATTTAAACACATGTTCAGTAATCCCTTTAACATCAGAGTTATTTGAAAATTAGCAGTCCTATCAACAATGGGAAAGTAAGTTACAAAACTGTATTAATTTAATTTAAAATTTTTAACAGACTTCAGTTGTGCAGCTCAACAGTTAAATGCCAGTCAGAGTACACATAGGTTCAGTTTTGTAAATCATACTATAAAGACGGTAAATATGCCAAAAGTACGTCATTCAGTCAATTTAAAATCAAAACTAACAAGTTACATTTCAGAATTTAAAGAAGATGGTTTATCAACTGACAATAAAATATTATTTTGTAATTTGTGTCAGTGTGCAGTATCATCTACACAAAAGTTCCTGGTGCAACAACACATTACAACTAGTAAACATCAGGCCAACAAACAACTAAATTCCAAGCAGAGACAATTGTTTTTAACACAACCAACAACATCGAATGTAAGATCTGAGTTTAACATCGACCTGTGCCGTTCTCTCATCTCTGCTGATATTCCTCTCTACAAACTAAAGAATAAGGTCTTCAGGGAATTCCTTGAAAAATATACTCAACATACAATCCCGGATGAGTCAACACTTAGGAAGACGATGAGACAATACAGAAGATAAGAGATGAAATTAAAGATAGTTCAATTTGGGTTTCCATTGATGAGACTCCCGACAAAGAAGGTAGACTTGTTGGTAATGTAGTTATCGGTTTGTTAAGTGAACAATATTCTGAACGAATTCTTTTACATTGTGATGTTCTAGAAAAGTGCAATAACAAAACTATAGTTAAACTGTTCAACGAAGCTATGGGTATCCTGTGGCCAAAGGGTATTATGTACGATAATGTGTTATTCTTTATTAGCGATGCTGCCCCTTATATGGTCAAAGCTGGACAAGCATTATCTGTTGTATATCCTAAATTGACTCATTTTACTTGTGTGGCGCATGCATTTCATCGTGTGGCAGAAGTGGTCAGAGACAATTTCCCTAAAGTAGATTTGTTGATTTCATCAGTGAAAAAAGTATTTCTCAAAGCTCCCAGTAGAGTTAACGTGTTGAAAGAAATGTACCCTGAAATTCCATTGCCACCAAAGCCAATTTTAACTAGATGGGGTACATGGCTAGAAGCAGTTGAATATTATGCCGAACATATAGACTCTATTAACAATGTTCTCCTTGCATTGGACTCTGAAGATGCAGTCTCAATTGATACTGCGAAAACAGTTACCTGTGACATAAGTGTGAAGAATGACTTAGCTCACATTCAGCATACATTTTCATGCATCATAAAAACGCTCAAAAGTCTCCAAAATAGGCACCTTTCACTATCTGAAAGTTTTGAAATTATAAATAGTACTGTGGAACAACTGAATCGTGGTAGAGGTAAAGTTGCAGATGCAGTAAGAGCTAAGGTGGACACTGTACTTTCAAAAAACCCTGGATATGAAGAACTACAAAAGGTTGTTGCTGTGATGAGTGGTGAATCAACAGTGAAGATTAACTTGGACTTATCCCCAGCAGACATTGTGAAATTGAATTATGTACCAGTTACTTCTTGTGACGTCGAACGCTCTTTTAGTCAGTATAAATCTATCCTCAGAGACAATAGAAGAAGATTCACTTTTCAGCACTTGAAAGAAATGTTTGTAACCTATTGTTATGGTAACAGACAATAAAAATTGTGTTTTGTTGAAACTACATTGGAAGATAAGGTACGTCCATTATATTTTTTGTTTAGTTTGATTAAAATGTACCAATATTTAACGTACATAGTCATTTTTTTATAATTTTAAGTCCATATTTAATTCCATATTTTGGTAAAAATCCATATTTAATTCCATATTTTGGTAAAAATAACTACATATATATTTACATATTTCATATATTTTTAGTCCATATAAATCCGTTCCCTGCTCATGAGGTATAGAAATTCTTATACATTCAGAAATTTAAAATAAATATTATAGTCCAGACACATGATCTGAAGATATTAATTCATCAATTTAAGCACAGAAACTTAATCATAAACAAAAGCAAAAAAGATATTTCGAATTCAATATTTTCTAACGTTAATAAAACAAACACAGAGTTCAGAGAAGTTTGAAGGGGCAGTGCCCCCTCATGCGCTCCCCCCCACAACTCCGCCTGCGGCTCTAAGCAAATCCTCAATACACAACTGAATCATAATACACACACATTATTTGATTCCACACTACCTAACACAAACGCAACTCCTTCAATAAATCTTGTCTGCTACTTTTTTCTCTCTGCGTGTCGGCGGTTAAACTTGTAAACAGATAAATCTTGCACGGGGTCTTCGCTTGATTGTGCAGTAATACTTGTTGAAATCAACATTTACACCCCACGTGACTACATTGTTGGAGATGTTTAAATTAGTAGTAGTATTAGTAGTATTTATTTATTTAACCTGGTAGAGATAAGGCCGTCAGGCCTTCTCTGCCCCTCTACCAGGGGATTACAACTATAACATAAACAATAAAATTACAATTAATATTAAATTTGCAATTACAATTACAATAAAAATTAAAGTACGACAAGAATACCTGATTAATGAAAGCTAGACATTTTATCATAGAAGTTAAGAACAAAGAATATTTTTGTATTTACTGAATTACAAATTAAACCTACAATAACAAAATTCTATAGTGATGAAATTACCGGATATTGAAATATTTTGTGATAGATTAAGAGAAATATTTACAAGAAACCATGTCTGAACGAGTCTCAATTACTGACCAAGTGCCTAGTAAGTTTGCGTTTGAATTCAATTTTATTTCGACAGTCCCTGATGCTAGCAGGTAACGAATTCCAGAGTCTTGGCAGGGCTATTGTGAAAGAGGATGAGTATGAGGAGGTGCGATGGGATGGTATTGTTAGTATTGTTTCATGGCGAGAGCGTGTGTTCAGATTGTGGAGGGAAGAAAGGTAAGTGAAGCGAGACGACAGGTACGAAGGAATAGAAGAGTTCAAGATTTCGAAGAGAAGGAGAAGTGAATGTAAATTTCTTTTCTTATCTAGTTTAAGCCAACCTATTGCTTCCAGGGATGGGGTAATATGATCATATTTACGAACATTGCTTACAAAAGTACACACAAATTATGAGCACGCTGAAGTTACGTTTTGTTGTCGCTGGAAAGGTCAGTCAGTAAAATGTCAGCATAGTCAAAATAGGGAAATACAAGGGTCTGCACAAGGGACTTTTTTAAGCAAGAGGGAAGATGAAACATTTATCCTTTTTAGCACATGGATAATAGAATATACTTTTCTGCAGGTTTCTGTGATTTGCATGTCCCAGTTGAGATTATTATCCATGTGAATGGCAAGATTTTTTACCGAAGAACTGAAAGGGATATGCACTGTACTTACTTTAACGGGAGAAATGTCGAGATGCTTTACAGCGTCGGTTTGCCGTTTGTGTCCTAATATGATTGCTTACGTTCATTGTTGCGTCTGATCAGCGACGACTCTATTTGTGATGACCGATTAGGATGCTCGTTTCTCGGTTTACTGTAAAACAGCAAGTGTTTATTTGATTCTTATGTACTCACTAACTCTCTGGCCGACAAGTGCAAAGAAGGCTTGCGGATAATTTTCCAGGTGTCAAAGTTCTCAGCCATTCTACATTCCACAGTCTTTGTTAGAGGATTCAGAAAGTTTGTTGCGTACAACACAAAAGCACAGAAAGAGACGAACTATTTTCATCCAGGAAATTCTTAAATATATAATACTTTGTGCATAACGTTTTTAAATAAGGTTAGAATATGTATTTTGTTGTAACTTTTAATCCTTAAATTCGCAAAGTTAGGCCAGCGAATAGGGATTATAAAGAATGGACACAGCGAATTTCCCTGTGTTTTGTTTCTCTGTGCGCCAGCGGATAGTTCCACTTTCAAGCGCTAGAGGTAGTGTAATCGAGCATACGCTAAGTGAATAATTGAGAATAAAATTAAGGCACAGGATCCAAACATCGCCTACCTTATTGCATAATCCAGTAACGCTTTGCTTCAAATAAATTCAAGTTAACAGCTTTTCCTTATTTCTCAGTGACAAACTAGTTGTAATAATAATATTTTATATTTCAGATATAATACATTATATTATGAAATAATATAATACATTATAAAATTAAGTATCGAATTCGTTTAATATTTGTATAATAATATAATATAGGTATATGGTTTTACTTCTCGTAAGAGTTTTGTTTTTTCCATTTTCAGCGCTATCAGATCATTACATATTTTAATTGTTGTTGGGCTCAACGTCTCAACTCTCATTATAAAGGAACTCTAGAGTCTAGACATTGCAGTTAATGAAGGATTTATTATTTTATGGATCCAATTAATTTTATTTGAGTACATAATGTACCTAGATGTATTAATTGTATGTGTTATATTTCCGCTGTGTCGACTGCTAGCTGGTGTGATGTCAGCGCCAACTCTAGGGAGAAAGCAGAATCTGACGCTTTAGCTGGCTTGAAGGTCATTGAAATCAGTCCGGCTACATCAAAGGTACCGACGCGGAGTGTCCATTCTTTATAATCTTCTCTATTCGCTGGTTAGGCTATCTATATATAGAATTTGAACTAGTAATGAAAATTACAAGGAAACGGCTGAACGGATTTTAATAAATGACCCCTCATTTTGAAGCTTAGATCCCGAAGTTTTTCAGAAAAATAGTAACTTTCAGTGAACCGTTAGTTTTCCTACATAATTATCATATTTTCCAAAATCCATCTTTCGTCAGTTTTGAGGACTAATTGCATCATTTCAGAATAAAACAAAACACACACTAGCCTAGAATAAACAATAGGCTATTACACGCAGGCCATGACATGCAGGATTGCTGGGTTATTAAAAACTTCAACGCTTACTAAAAATAATTTACAGGTCTGATTCTGCGGTGTTGAATTTTCTGAGTACAGCTGTGTATTGGATATTAAAATCTACAAAACTTGAGATGGTTTGATGACATTATTACCATTATAAATTAAATATTATTGTAATTAATGCCATGATGCGACTATTTTTCATTAATTATACGTATTAATGCTATATTGATGATATGAACGTGAAACTTTTGGAGTTATATAAGTAGATATATAGAGTATATGAAATTAGATCTTCATTTCTGCAATTTACTGAATGGCGGCTATGTAGTATATAACTACAAAACTTACGTAAGATAATAATATTATTAAAAATGAAATATTTTTATAGTTATAAATCAAGTGGGGTTGGGTCTTTTTCATATACTTAATGGCGGTGTGGTGTAGATATTTATATGCGTAATTTTCTTCAGTATTGGCTCGAGAGAGCGCAAAAATTACAGTTCCTAAGGAAAAACCAAAAGGTATTACTTACTGATAAAATAAGAGACCTAGAAAATTGTGTGGTCTCCCGATCATTTCAGCAAGATCTCTTAGCAGGATGAATTGATTTTACCCTCTACATTTCAAGCTCTCCATGCAGCAGGTATACCAAGATGCTATGTTTATTGTTCGAAAGCGTAGCAAACGTGACATTTTTTTAACTTTCGCGTACAATTCACAATGACTGAATTAGTTCCACATGAAAAACCCACTGATCGTTCTGACATTGTTATTTGCGTTTTCGCGTTGAAACTCAAAAACTGAAGGTGGATAATTTCAAGAAAAAGTATTTGGCATAAAAACATTCAGAGGGAGTATGTTTCATTATTACGAAAGAAAATAACTTTCAAAATATCTGGATTCTTTATTGAAAATAAATCTGAAAAATGTTTATTTGAACGTCTAATTTACTTAGTTTGCAGCATTTGCTGCACAATTCACTAGTATGCTATAATTTTAGTAGTACAATATAAAAAAATTTGTAGGAAAATTAGAATTTCACAATACTATAATATTGTACGACATAATATAAAATATGGACATTGCGATAGTTGTTTTCTTTACAGTCCGACACGGTTTAATAAACCAGTGTGAGAAATGAAGTTTTACCAATTTAAGGGTTAATGTAATATATAAAATATAGTTGGCCATGACAATATGCTTCTCAGTCCTTAATGTGCCTCTACATTAATTGTTTTCAAGAAGTATTGCCTTTTATTTGTATTCATTTATGTTCATGTTGTAAGAAATAGTGATCTGTGATCATGTTCATGTTAGTGTTGCGTTCTCTTAAATATTGTATTGACATCTGGTCATTTTATTCATTCGTGTGTGTTTAATGATTTTCGTTAGCAACGCTTTTCCTATCTTCCTACGTTGAACAGGAAGTTATTCTTTTGACTTTATATGTTGCAGTACATTCATTCAATTTAAATGGCATAATTAATTGTGAACTGTGATTGTGGACGTGTTTCGTGAATTTAAACTATTAAGTAGGTTAATAAAATATTGACATTTTCATTGTCCAAGAGTTTATTGATATTCGTTAGCAACACGTTGCTATATGTTTGTTTTATTCAACCTCATTCATATCTTCGTTCATGAATGCCAGTGAGTCCATTAAATGCCTACTCTGCGATAATCGTAGAACTTCTGGAGAATATAGTTTAATTTTATGTGCAGAGTGTAAGTGCTGGTTCCACGGCAGCTGTGTCTATCTATGCAGTGATGAAGTAAGAGTCCTCGGTGAGTCTAATTCCCCCTGGCTCTGTCCATCTTGCTCATCAAAAGGTGGAACACATAATATCTCAGCCCCTAATTATGTCGAATTAGTCTCGTGCCCAATTTGCACTGGCAGTGATGCTAAATGTTACAAAGGCTTGAAAGGACTGCGAATACACTGGGCTAGGGCTCATCCCAATGAACTTCCTGACGATCTTCTGCTAAATTCAGAAAATACTTCTTTTGAGTTTTTCCACCAAAAGATTGGTAATTGTAAACTCAATATAAGAGTTTTACGAAGAATTCCCAAAGGAGCTAGAAGCTTTGCGGCAGAAAAATTGACTCAACTTATTGGTAAATGTATTTCCAAAAATAGTGAAGAATGTTGGCAAGAGCTTCTGCTTTTTGCATATATCGCCCTTCGGATACCTGTTCGATCAAAGAAGAAATCTGACAAATCTTTAGTGTCTAAAATCAAAGAGAACATTAATGATTTTACACTGGAAGTTCCTCCCCGTAAGAATAAGTCTACACTTTCTAGGTCACGCATTGTTGAAGCTAAAGTGGCAGACGGTGATATAAAGGGAGCTGTTCGTATTCTATCTTCTGATTCAGGAGTAGCTCGTGCTTCACGAGTTATACAAGAGGCTTTAGTACAAAAACACTCTCCACCATCACGGCCCTTGGCATTTCCAGTTCCTCCTACCACCGATGAAGTATGTTTGTCAGTATCTCAAGATATGGTTTTGCAAGGAATAAAAAACTTCCCTAATGGCTCTGCATCTGGTATTGATGGGATTCGCCCCCAACATTTAAAAGATCTCACATCCAAATCTGCTGGAGATTCTGGAAGGCGACTCCTAAATGCTATTACTAGATTATGTAATCTAATGATGGCTGGTAAAGTTAATCCTGAAATCTGTCCTCTTTTATATGGAGCATCTTTAATTGCCATTGAAAAGAAAAATGGTGGGATACGTCCAATCGCAGTTGGAAATACCTTTCGCAGATTATCGGCTAAGTTAGCTTGCACTTCTGTTAAGGAGAAAGTTGGTCAACATTTGCGCCCTCAGCAGCTTGGTATTGGCACCGCTAAAGGTTGTGAAGCCATCATTCACTCGGTACGTTCATTTCTAAATCAAAACGAAGGCAGTCAAAATGTTCTTCTTAAGATCGATTTTAGAAACGCATTTAATTGCCTTGAAAGAGACACAATGCTTGAACTTGTTAAGAGCAAGATCCCTCAACTCTATGCATTCTTGTGGCAAGCGTATAGAAACCCATCTAACCTGTATTACAATTCTGACATTTCATCGCAGACTGGAGTCCAACAAGGTGATCCGATAGGTCCACTGCTATTCAGTCTAACCCTGAATTCTGTCATTACCCATCTGAATAGTACCTTGAACCTCTTTTACCTGGATGACGGTACTTTGGGAGGGGATCCAGATATGGTCCTTTCCGATCTTGAAAAACTTATAGATTCCTGCACATCCATAGGGTTAGAGATTAATCCCGATAAATGCGAATTATACTTCTGCTCTACACAAGACGATACTGTAGTGTCCGCATTCAATAATATAGCTCCAGGGATTAAGATAGTATCTCGATCTAATTTGACTCTACTTGGTTCTCCCATTTTTCTTCCCGCTGTAGAGTCAAGTATGCGTGAAAAGCTTGAAATTATGAAGCAACTGTTTGATGGTCTACAGTCTCTTTCCACACATACAGCGTACTCTCTCTTAAAGAACTGTTATTTAATTCCTAAATTAACATATTTTCTTCGCACCACCCCATTATGGCTTTTTCCATCACTACTTCAAGAGACTGATGATCTACTGAGAAACTGTCTGGAATCGATTCTCAATATACGTCTTGAAGATAACAATTGGATTTTAGCCACTCTGCCTATTGCCTTTGGAAGTCTTGGAATCCGGAATATGAGTGATGTTTGTCTGCCTGCTTTCTTGGCTTCCGCATATGGAGTCCTTGATTTCGTCAAGTCCATTCTCTCAATTAACGGTGATGAAATCGGGATCTGTTATGTGAATGAGGCTTTGGATAAATGGTTCAGCATTACAGGAAACAACAACCTCCCAGCTTCTCGTGATATTCAGAAACAATGGGACCACATCCATGCCTCTGATATCTATCAGGCTCTACTAGCGTCTTCATCGTCTGAGATCGATCAAGCTAGATACCATGCAATATGACAGAAGGAATCAGGGTCTTGGCTTAAGTCAATACCATCTTCCAATATTGGCACATTAATGGACAATATGTCCTTTAAAATTGAAGTCGCCTTAAGACTCGGGTGCAAGATCTTTTTTCCACATAAATGTCTTTATGGAGCCACTGTTGATCCCTATGGTCACCATGGCTTAAGTTGCCCCAAAAATACCGGGAGATTTTCCAGGCACTTTCAATTAAATGACATCATTAAAAGGGCACTTGTCTCTGCTGATTTTCCATCAATCCTGGAACCTATTGGAATCTGCCGTTCTGATGGAAAAAGACCAGATGGGTTGACCTTGATACCTTGGTCTCATGGAAAATCTCTGCTATGGGATGCCACTTGTGTCGACACTTTAGCACCATCGCATTTGCCTGTTACCTCCAAAGTTGCTGGCTCTGCTGCAACGTCCGCAGTGAGCATCAAAAGGAATAAGTATCGGGATCTCCAGGACAGATACTTGTTCTCTGTTTTTGCTGTTGAGACGTTGGGACCTTGGTGCTCAGAGGCTAAAATGCTGGTTTCAGACATCGGGAAAAAGTTGCAAGCGCTCAATGGAGATTCCAGGTCGACTGACTTCTTTACACAAAGAATCGCTATTGCTATCCAGCGTGGGAATGCTGCCAGTGTTATGGGGACATTTCCTCAAACACTGGCTTTGGAGGAAATATTTTATTTTAAAAATTCAAAATATTGGCCTACTACCGGAATCAACTGCGCTTGTTGACACAACAAGACTTGAAGAGTCTTGAAGGAATTCTGTTGGAAGACGTTCAGGAATCTTTGCACATTGTAATCAAACCCTCAAGGCTTTGCAGAATGAGATCATTATACATCTCGCGACCGATTGACAAGAAGAAGATTGTGTTCTTCACAAACAAGACAGCAGCTCTGCCTGTGGACGATGAGTTCCAGAAACTCTGGCGTTCTGTGGTAGTTGAGAGCACGGATAACCTGAAGATAGAGGAATATCTGGAGAAACAGGGAATCCGCTCCATGGAAGATCATAGACCCAAGAAGGCGACACTCCACAAGCGTAAGAAACCGAACCAGCGCCAGAAGCAGCTCAAGAAGCCGCGAGACAACGAGCACTTGGCTGACACCCTGCAAACGTACGATGACAAGTGAAGATCGGAGAAGTGAGATTGGGATTGATTATTTCTTGTGACGTTGATAGAGGAGACTGATGCTGTTGAGTGAACACGAAGACCGGTAGACAATGCGTGTGCATTGTGTGCGACTGAAACGATGACGAAAAAAAAGTGTATCATGTAATTCCTACTGTATATTTCGCTTATTTTTTTAAAAGCTAAATTTACACAATTTAAAATTACAAAAAAAAAATATATATATGTTGTAATGTATCATATCCCAATTCAAGTTATTGTTAAAATACAGCATGTAAATTGATTCCTCATTACTCATCCTAGGTACTTGATAAACAGTGAAGCACATACCAAAAAAAAAAAAAAAAAGTAATATAATCAGTGGCGGTGTCCAAGAGATTCTTCTGCGGCTATCTTTCGGAATGCAAGACGGTATCCGATAGTAATGTCATTAATTTCAGGGGTTATTCTTTGAGATATTTCAAACAAAATAGTTAAATACAATTTTGTTCCTTCTTGCTTTCTTTCTGAGATAAAAATTGCTTTATATGAAACATTTTATAGCATGTTTTGGGAAAGCCACTGATCTAGCTTCCAATATGTTGAGTAACTTTAAGAAAGAAATGAATTATAATAATAAATCATCGAAAGAATTTTAGTTTTGCCCTTTAAACGTGCAGATTTTTGATCTGAAAAAATGTAACTTTCCGTTCTAAAAAAAATTAAAATGTTACATTTGTTCGGATCAAATTTCTGGAATTTAAAGGACAAAACTAAAATTCTTTCTATCATTTATTATCATAATACGTTGCTCTCTTAAACTGACTGGGCACATTGGGAATTAAATTAATGTCCTTCTTAAACATTTTGTTTGAAATATCTCAAAGAATAAGCCCCTGAAATTAATGATATTACTTAAGGTTCACCCTATATAATATATATTATGTATATTATTTCATACACAGTATAAAATAAAATTGTTATAAGACTTACACAATGTCTTTTAAGGAACCCGGAGGTTCATTGCGCGTTTAGGATCTGTAGGTATACAGTACCAGAAGGCCGTAGTTACTATTGTTGAGTTTCTGTTTCCATTGTATATTGTAGATGGCTTATGTACATATAACTGATTTTCTATTTTCATTTATGTTTATGATACTGGTGATTGAGGCGTTGATGAACCATGGTAGGTATTGAAGCAGTAATTAGGAGAGGGAGAGACCGATTTATTAGCGAAGTGATATCTCCATATTTTTATTACATGTATTCGCGGGGATGTTCTGGCGACTTCGTTAGAATTAGCTTCCTCACACAGGTGTTTCGTCACTTGTCAGCATCGGACAGATTTAGGGCCACCTTGAGCGGGGTTTCGTATAGACTCGATGAAGCATAAAAGCCGGAGTCGGACTAGACCCGTGGGAAAGATACTGCCAAGCTTGGGTTTTCCAAAGAACGGGTATTCTTGTGAGATATGCAAAATAATTAGATGTTATGGGAAATCCAAAGTTTAAATTTAGAGATGACATATTTCGCGCCCAATAAGAAGAGATCTTGGTCCAGCTTATGAGGTCACTTTGGACCAATAGGGAATAGATTTTAGGCCAGTTAGTGACGTAGTTTTTAACCAATAGAATAGGTAGTTTTAGCGTAGGATAGGTTTTTATAAATAAGGGTGACGGGGAGCGGAGATAAGGACTACTATTCCGCTTCGGAGCGGAGATCATCAAAACAACTTTACTTCGTGTCGGCGGCCCTACATACAGGGCAGAATAACTACTTCGTTTGGTGTCGACAGGACTACTATTTCGCTTCGTGTCATAGTGTACTGGACAGAATATTGAATTTGTAGTATCGGATAGAGCTTATTCAGAGCCGCCATAGAGTCGATACAGAAGTGCGACCAACGATTGAATTATAAGTCAGCCGGAAATACATATTCTAGGGTTTACCAAGTGGATACGGCAATAAACTTATAGTTTTGAAGTTTACGCTGCCTTTTATTTAAGTAGCCGGCTTGGTATTATTCCCGACATCAACCTGCACCACAACCGTACCTCGGCTACCCTGAGTGAATCTCACGCAACAACGATTCCACCCACAAATGGCGCTTCCCAACGTGGGGCAACAATAACGATTCCACCCACAAATGGCACCCAACGTGGGGCTCGAAGGAAGACAGCTGTTCCAGTGACCGGCCCCGGGTGCGAACACAGCACCAAACAACGAGGAGGACCGGACGGAGCAGTTCAGCCCTGCATAGCCGAGGAACGACGCTGGAAGGCGGGAACAGAACCAAGCCATCGCGACATCACGACAACACTAGAGAAGACAACACGGGGACCACCAGAGAAGGCGACTCGGAGAGGCTGTGGCAAGTATGAATAGAAGACGTATAAATGTGTATATATGTATATGATGTTTTGGGGGAATAATTATAAAGTGTATATGTTTCAATTTCTGGTGTGATATTTCGGGTGTATATATATATATGCATTTTTTTTTTGTGTGTGATATTTTGGGGGAAAGAGTGAAATAAATGTATTGCGTAATTTGTTGGAAGTGAGTCGAGTGCAAATACAGGCCTAGTTAGATTATTATTGGGAAAGCAAGCGTCGGATAGATGACAGAGTAGCGTATAGATGATACTACGTAGCCATAGGAGTAAAGTAGTTAGGAAAATACGAGAAAGACGAGGAAATAGAAACAAGGGAACCATGGAGCAAAGGAAGGACGAGGAAATTATGGAAATTAGGGAGGAGGTCGAGAATAACGCAGGACAAGAAATAGAGGGAGAGCGAACGGTGGAAAAGCAACAGAGTAGAGACAGTGGCAAAGGGGAAATGACGCTAGAACAGTTATGGGAGCAGATGAGACAATTCATGGAAAATAAATTAGACAACAATTCAAGGGAAAGTAGAGAACAAATGAAACAAATGGAAACTAAATTAGAGAATAACTCAAGGGAAAGTAGAGAGCAGATTCTGAGGGAAAGTAAAGAACAAATAAAACAAATGGAAACTAAATTAGAGAATAACTCAAGGGAAAGTAGAGAGCAGATTCTGAGGGAAGGTAGAGAACAAATAAAACAAATGGAAACTAAATTAGAAAATAACTCGAGGGAAAGTAGAGAACAAATAAAGCAAATGGAAAATAAATTAGACAACAATTCAAGGGAAAGTAGAGAACAAATAAAACAAATGGAAAATAGATTGGGGGAAAGTTCGAGAGAGATTAGAGATCATATTGCAAAATTAGCGGAAAGAGGAAACAAGATGGAGGACAAAATAGAGAAGCTAGAGGGGAAATTAACCGAGAATGGGATCGGAATGGAGAACCAATTGAAGATAGCTATGGATAGGATGTCAGAAAGTATGAAGGATTTAGAAGTTAGAGTTAGAGATAGCGCTACCAGAGAGAATAGCGATCTAAAATCAGCTGTGGAGGAAACGATAGTGGAAAAGGTTCGGGAAATTCAGAATTCGGTGGAAGAGAAAATAGGTGAGATGGATCAGGAAGTGGACGGTCTCAAGCGAGCCATAAAGAATAAAGAAAGGGCGGATAACGAATGTTTGGAAGAATTAAGAAGTAAACTAAACTCAATAAACGACGTACTAAATGGGGGTAGTCCCGCAAATTTAAGCGGACATAGCAGCTCGGACCGTGCAGATTCTAGACAAGAGGGCACAAGTGAGAGCCCGGCATCAGGTAGCAACATAAATGTAAGACATGTTAACAATAGTGTTGGTGAGGAATGTCAGACCTCACGGGATGATGTGCGTAGTGAGTTGATAAATGTAAACGACAAGGCATATTTAGGCCGTCCCCAGTACCCCACTCACATTTTGAATGAGATTGGTTACCCTATTTTTGATGAGGTTGAATTTTCAAACCCGCATAACTACATAAGCGAGCTAGAAACGTACTTTAGAGTAAGAGGGGTGCCGGATGACTTAAAAATGACTGTCGTACGAAAGAGCCTAAAGAGCCGACCACTCAACTGGGCACTAGTGGCCCTAGGGGATAATGTCACTTATGAGGAATTCAGAGAAAAATTTTCGGAGAGATACTGGGGACAAAGACAACAACAAAGAATTAGGAAGGAAATTAATCAGAGCAGGTTTGACGCGGGAAGAGGCGTCTCTATGATAGACTATTTTCTTGAACTTGTTAAGAAAGGGAAAAGCCTCAATCCGCCAATACCGGATTCAGAGCTGATCCAAACTGTGATTTCGCAGTATCCCGAGAACATAAGATATAATCTGATCGTAGCAGGGCCCCGAGACTTCGGGGAAACAATAGATTTATTGACTGCGCTGGATGGTTCGGACGCCACGCACTATGAATGTAGTGGACAGGCAGATTATGAACAGGGCAAAGGAAAGGGTTCAAGCCCCACCGACCAGAAAGCGGGGAAGGGGGCAAGTACAGCCTTTTCATCCCCAAGGAAAGGAGCCCAAAATCAGAGTAGCTGGGGTTGTGATAGGAGCCCCAACAATGCATATAGTCGATACCATAATGGTCAGAACGGAGGGAATAGTCCCAACAGGGAAAGAAGGATTGACCCGCCCTTTGGGGGCCCTTACAATAATATTAGGTACAACCAGAGTAGTCATAACAGGATGAGAAACGATAGAGGAGGTGTTGGTCCCGTGCGTAGGGTTAACCACATACGATGGTACACGGGAAGACAAGAGAACGGAAATAGTAGGCTTAGAATCCAACCACATTGGCTTCGAAACAGAAATTACCGACAGGGATTCTGGCAGCCTAATTTTAGCAGGGGACCGCAACATCGAGGTGATTGGAGGAGTCAGGAGCAGGAGAGAGATAGGCGAGACGTCCTACAAGAAATGGCCTCACAAGGGTGCCATAGGCCACCTACACAGTGTAACGTGGGACAAAGTAGGAATAGAGACATGAACGGACGTCAGCAAAGTCCGGTGAGAACGAGTATGGGCCGGGAGCCTATAAATAGTAGAAATAGAGACGAGATAGCAGTGGAACCGACTGCATCGCACTCGGGAAACTGCTAGACAGAAGTCTCAAGGGTTCGGAGATTTCTGTAGCTAAGTGCAATAGGTCACTATCAAAAGAATCCACCAACGCGGTAAGCGTAAAGAGATAGAGCGAGATTACTAACCCAGAGTTAGAAAATAATGGGACTTATGTATTGCCTTATATAGATGCTAAAATATTTGGGATTAAGTGTTGTGTGTTGTTGGACTCGGGCTCCACAAATAATGTATGCAGCTTGGAATTTTTTCAAAAGGTTAGGGATTCAGGAATAAAACTGCAAACGTTACCGATATGTTCACTGTACTGTGCAGGCGCCCTAAGTAAGAAGAAGGAAAAGGTAAAATATCAAGTATGGTTCGAGTTAGAGTGCGGAGACGTGAAATTAAATGCTATTTTTCTTGTGATACAAAGGTTGACTACCGACATCATTATTGGAGTAGAAAGCTTCTATGAATGGCACGCGCTATTAGATTTCAGGGAAAACAGACTAGGGGTTACGGCAGGTAACGGCAGTGTAGGCCATGTCCCATTCAGTAGGGATAGCGCTAGATCGGAGTTAGATGAGAGAACCGCGGGAGAGATAGAATTACAGGAAGAGTTATTTTTTGTAGAGCACCTCAAAATTTGTAAGAATGTAATTATAGAGGTTAATCCGTGGGAAGGTAACGGGGTAACTAGGGAAGTGTGTCAAGTAGGCTGCGGATAATGCGAGTTGTGTATCGGCGAATTAGTCCAGGCGAGACAAATAGGACGTAATCTCATTAGCGGTAGGGCCAGATATTGTAATGAGATTTCGCTTGGCGATCTTAGGCAGGTAGTCGCGTCTAACAATAGGAAGACAGATACTTTCGAAATAGTAAGAGATAAAGTTAACCAGGCACACGGCCTGAGTGAGAGTGAAAGAAAACGCTTAATGGATGTTGTAGGTAGCCATTTAAATGTCTTTTCAGACGCGCCGGGTCTGTGTAGAGTGTATACACACCAAATTAAGGTGGTAGGAATGGAGGAATTTCGGCATAAATGTAGACCCATCCCCCTATCTTTAAGGGATCAGGCAGACGAAGTCATAAATGATATGTTAAAAGACGGAGTTATAGAAGTATCGGACTCGCCTTACGTAAATGCATTGTGCTGGGTTAGGAAGCCCAACGGAAGCTTAAGAGTAACGATCGATGCCCGACACGTTAACTCGTTTTCAGTTAAAGATAATTTCAGGACGGAGTCAGTGGACACTTTGTTAGGCCGTATCAGTGACTGTTCTATATTCACTAGTTTGGACTTGACCAGTTCGTATTGGCAGATTCCGCTTGACGAGGACTCGAGAAAATTCACAGCGTTCCTACATAACGGGAAAGTTTATCAGTATACCCGATGCCCATTCGGCATCGCGAGTTCTGGATCTGCGCTACTAAGGGCACTTGACATAATTTTTGGTGATTCGACGAAAGGTTTTCTGGCACAGTACATTGACGATTTTCTTATATATGGCAATAATGTGGATAGGCATATTAGGGATATTGATTTTGTACTTACTAAATTGAGAGAGGCTGGTATGACAGTCAAGCTGGGGAAAACAGCATTTTTTAAAGTTGAGACAGTTTTCCTGGGTTACGTAATTTCGTCTGACGGAATTAGACCGGACCAAGAGAGAATTCAGAGCATTGCGAGGATCCCGCCGCCGCGGAACCGGAAACAGGTTCGTAGATATCTAGGTATCCTACAATACCAGAATCGGTTTCTCGTCAATTATGCTAAGCATGTAGCCCCACTCAGAGCATTGTTGAAGAAGGATACACCCTTCAGGTGGGGGTCGGGAGAGCAGGAAGCATTCGATCGAACGAAACTGCTTTTCGCCGACTCAATTCTGTTGGAAAGGCCTAACGACAGCCTACCTTTTCAGATTTATACTGATGCGTCTTCATATGGATATGGAGCAATTCTATGTCAGACAGATGAAGATAATAAGCGACATGTGATTGCCACAGCTTCTAGGGGACTGTCGCGTACCGAAAGCAACGCATCAATCACGGAACTTGAGATTTCTGCTGTGTACTTCGCACTACAGAAGTTCCGTCAGTATATCTTCAATAGGCAGATAATCATATTTACTGACCATGTAAGCCTAGCGTTTCTGAGTAGATGCAAATTGACGAACTCTAGAATATCTAGATATGTGCACGAAATTTTGGCTCATGATGTGACGATCAGACATATTCCGGGGGCAGACAATATCTTTGGTGATTGTCTCTCTCGTTTGAATTCCAAATCGGGGCTACCGGAAACTATCACCGCCCCCGCGTACGAAATTGCCGTGATGAAAATTGATTCCACGAGGAATGGAGCTCTGACGGGAAAATTTCGGAGAATTGCAGATTTGCAGCAGGAGGATTCCACGATAAGGGCCTTAATGGACAAAGCTAGAGAAATCTCACAGGTGAAAGATGAAGTGTATGGATTGCGCTCTGGTATCTTGTATAAATTGCATGGTAGGGATATCCAGAAGTGGAAGATATACATACCTGCGAGTATGGAGAATGAACTTATAAATAACTTTCACCTATCTATGTGTCACTCTGGGAGTGATAGGATCATTTTAACTATGTCAGAATCATTTTATATTAAGCAACGGTCAAAGAAGGTTAGAAGGGTAATATCTCGTTGCGAGGTCTGCCAGAGGGCGAAACCTCTAAATGTAAGGTATGACAATGTACCACAGGTCATTATCAGGGGTAAAAAGAATGAACTTGTAGCAGTGGACGAACACGGTCCAATGCCCACATCGTCCTTCGGACACAGGTACATATTTGTTACGTACGATGTCCTCACAAAATTTGTAAAGATTTACCCTTTAAGAAATATCTCTAGTAAGTTGTGTGCTGACAAGCTGGTTAGAGATTACATACCGACTTACGGTCCGGTAACAGCGGTGCTCAGTGACAATGTGTCGGTACATAAATCGAAAGTGTTTTGCAAAAGGCTGGAAGATGCGGGTGTGAAGCTGTACAATTGCTCCGCATACTTTCCCAGCGGTAATCCCTGCGAAAGAGCGCTTAGGGATATATCATTGTACCTCCGTATTCTGTGTCACCAAAACCATAAGGACTGGTTTAGGCAATGTGAGGTGATTGAGAGAGTCATGAACCACTCTATCAATCCAACGACCGGAATAGCTCCGATCAAACTTATGTTAGGGATCGATCCCGATCCCATGATAAAGAGTTTGCCGCAGGCAATACAGGAGGGTGAGCCTCCTAGTGATGAACTACTGTGTAAACTAGTTTTCGACCGAATCAGGAAAAAGGCTGAGTATAGACTCGGTAAAGTTGAAAGATATCGCCACAAATGGGAGCCCTCACCCGGCGATTTGGTATTGCTAAGGGACGTGAAGTTATCTTCCGCCCTCAGAGGACGTTACTCACGCATGGAGCTACTGTACAAGGGGCCCTACGAAATTAAAAGTAGATATGGAGACCATACTTTCGAATTGGTAGAAAGGGGAAAAAGTAAACCTGTTGGTAGGTACCACAAGCAACTCTTGCGGCCTTTCAAACAGGAGATGCTAGGAGGCAGGAATGAGAAAGAGTAGGATGTTTAGTCTCACGCGTACAGCTAGGTGAACCTGTACAGGGCGGCTGGTACAACCAAGCACGCAGAGTGTGTAATTGATCAATTAATAAATAAATGTAAATATGTGAATGAATGGTATTGTACATATGTAAATGTGGATATAAATTGTACATTGTCGTGCTTATTGTGTGAGAGTTGTGTACATAGAAAGGCTTGTGAAGATATATGTAATATTTATTGTAATTGTTTGTAGTGACATTGTAATCTCACTGTATTGTAAATAATGTGTTACCGGCTGATCGCGTGGGGGAACTATGAGGCTAGTTATAGGCAGAAAGCGGGGACATCTCATAACATTGGAAACTCTTTCGGGAATTTCCAATGGTTATGTAGATGGGCATTTGAAGCAGTAATTAGGAGAGGGAGAGACCGATTTATTAGCGAAGTGATATCTCCATATTTTTATTACATGTATTCGCGGGGATGTTCTGGCGACTTCGTTAGAATTAGCTTCCTCACACAGGTGTTTCGTCACTTGTCAGCATCGGACAGATTTAGGGCCACCTTGAGCGGGGTTTCGTATAGACTCGATGAAGCATAAAAGCCGGAGTCGGACTAGACCCGTGGGAAAGATACTGCCAAGCTTGGGTTTTCCAAAGAACGGGTATTCTTGTGAGATATGCAAAATAATTAGATGTTATGGGAAATCCAAAGTTTAAATTTAGAGATGACATATTTCGCGCCCAATAAGAAGAGATCTTGGTCCAGCTTATGAGGTCACTTTGGACCAATAGGGAATAGATTTTAGGCCAGTTAGTGACGTAGTTTTTAACCAATAGAATAGGTAGTTTTAGCGTAGGATAGGTTTTTATAAATAAGGGTGACGGGGAGCGGAGATAAGGACTACTATTCCGCTTCGGAGCGGAGATCATCAAAACAACTTTACTTCGTGTCGGCGGCCCTACATACAGGGCAGAATAACTACTTCGTTTGGTGTCGACAGGACTACTATTTCGCTTCGTGTCATAGTGTACTGGACAGAATATTGAATTTGTAGTATCGGATAGAGCTTATTCAGAGCCGCCATAGAGTCGATACAGAAGTGCGACCAACGATTGAATTATAAGTCAGCCGGAAATACATATTCTAGGGTTTACCAAGTGGATACGACAATAAACTTATAGTTTTGAAGTTTACGCTGCCTTTTATTTAAGTAGCCGGCTTGGTATTATTCCCGACATCAACCTGCACCACAACCGTACCTCGGCTACCCTGAGTGAATCTCACGCAACATCGAGACGCACCCACCCTCAAATGGCGCCCAACGTGTGGTCACAATAACCACTCACCCTCAAATGGCGTCCAACGTGGGAACTCAATAACGACGCCACCCACAGTATGTAAATTTCCAATCCGGCATTTGCGTTTGTGACTGAGGAAAACCATGAAAAATCATAGTTAGAATGGCCGGCAACGGGTTTTGAATCCGGGACCTCCCGAATGCCTTTTTTTTTTCTTTTTGGAAATATGAAACAAAATTGTTATTTGCATGTAATATAAAAGTTTTCTATCTGATCGGTTGGCAACGAAATGTAAAGGAGGTAATGTGCGGTTTCGAGGTTTTGTGATAAGAACCGAAATTATATCCTTTCACCAGCTCCTATCCTGTAGAGGCAACAAATAAAATAGAAACCTTTTTTACTTCAGATCGTTCGCCAAGCTGAAAAAGATTGATTGATTGATTTATTTATTTATTTATTTATTTATTTATTTATTTATTTATTTATTTATTTATTTATTTATTTATTTATTTATTTATTTATTTATTTATTTATTTATTTATTTATTTATTTATTTATTTATTTATTTATTTATTTAACTTGGTAGAGATAAGGCCATCAGGCTTTTTCCTCCCCTCTACCAGGGGATTACAACTACAATATTAAGAATATAATTACAATTGTAATTACAATTAATACTCAATTTATAAATACAATAACATCAAAGTACTAAAAGATTAACAGACTAATAAAAGCTAGACAGTTCACTGTAAAAATTAAGAAGAGAGAAAATTTTTTTTATTAACTAAGTAAAAATTAAACCTACTCTGCGCAGTAAGAAAATGCTTAATAAGTTTGCTTTTGAACGCTACTAAATTCCGACAGTCTCTGATGTCACTGGGTAGGGTATTCCACAAGCGCGAGAGCGAGATTGTGTATGATGATGAATACGATATCTTATGTGTTGGTATGGCTAGTATGCGGCTATTTTGCGTGCGTGTGAAGAGAATATGTTATGATGACAGGTAACAGAAACGGGAGTCAAGGTAGGTAGGTGTGGAAGTGTGAAAGACTTGGAAAAGGAGAACAAGAGAATGAAAATTTCTACGTTCGTTAAGCCGTAGCCAGTTTAGATTTTGGAAGGATGGGGTAATGTGGTCAGCGCGACGGACATCGCAGACGAAGCGAACACAAGAATTATGAACACGTTGTAATCTTTGCGACTGGTTGACAATGAGGTCGGTCAATAGAGAATCACAATAATCGAAGTGGGGCATTACTAGTGTTTTCACTAGTATTTTCTTGAGTGGTAGCGGAAGGAATTTTCGAATGCTGTTTAAGGAATGTAGTATGGAAAGCACTTTTTTGATAATATGGGTTACTTGGTAATTCCAGTTTAAATGCGTGTCAAAGTAAACTCCAAGGTTTTTGACACAGGAAACAAAAGGGATTATTGTGTCGTTTAACTTGACTGGAAGAGCAGGGGTAATGTTGCATAATAGACGTTGATGTCCCACTAGGATTGCTTGTGATTTTCTTGCATTGAGAGTCAAACCAAACTTTCTGGCCCATGTAGATATAGATTCAAGGTCCTCGTTAAGATTGTGTATTGCGTCATTGAGTGAGTCAGGAGTTGTATGGATATAGATTTGTAAATCGTAAAGGTGATGCTTACAGTGCTGTAGAGTCGAAGGGATGTCATTGACTTAAATAGTGGATAGTAGTGGTGATAGAACAGATCCCTGTGGGATTCCAGAATCAACGATACGCCAAGAGGAAGTTCGACTTCCAATGGAAACACACTGCTGACGTTCGCTGAGATAAGAGGAGAACCAAGAGACTGTGCTTTCTGATAGTTGGAGTGATCGTAAATAAATAAATAAATAGATTAATTAATTAATTTATAAAGATGAAAATTACATACTACAATAAATTACAATAAAAACAAAATTATTTACACTGACTACTTGTTTATTGTTTTGTTCCGGCATGTTGAATGTCTTACTCATCGAAGGCAGACCTGAACTGTATATCTGGGGTTCATAGCCACTGATCTATACCAGGGTTTAATCCACAGTCGCATTTGTCGCATTTTGCAACTCGACTTCTAAAAATGCAACAAACTTTGAATATAATACGCAAAAATGCTACAACCACATTGGACTTCAAAAACGAAGATGGTAATGGAGAAAATGAAATCAGAGATGTGTTTCAACTAATCTGAATTTAAATGTAATGCTAATGGCATGGGCAATGTTCTAAAAAATATTGAGCAATAGATGTTCAGGAATTGATTTCAAAGAGTTGGTGAAATTCATGTAAGTTAAGTGAACAATATCTTCTAATTGATTTATATAATTCCATTGCATACTGTAAATTGTGAGCGAAGATTTAGTTGCATGAATTTGTAAAAACTGGAATTAAACCGCCATTCAGTAAAAAGGGTTAGCACTCTGCTAACAATAAATCTTGAAGGGCCTACTAGTAAATTTCCCCTAAAATAACGTATTTTAATGTGATGTAAATTCACCGGTAATTGATTCTAAACATACCTACGTCTAATGATTTACTTACATAAGTATATCTAGAGAGTGATAAGATGGATTGAAAGTAATAAAACTAAAAAAAAAACAAATTACATAACTTTCTGTTTCTGCATACTTTATTAATTTTATCCTTCTGCACAATTATTTACAATACTGCACAAGTATTTCGCAATTTGCACAAATATAATTTTTATTTCTACATTTTTGCGACAATTATTTATTTTCTAGCTTAAACCCTGATCTATACCCCATACCAGTCATGTCAATTGATGCCCATAGGAGCAAGCGCGCGCTTCAGAGCTCAGGAGAGCCTGAGCGCTTTACAGCAGAAAGGAAAGAGACAGACGAAAGAGGTGGTATATGCCGTTCTGTCGAGCTATATTCAGGGATGGCCAGGACTGATTCAATAGATAAAGGGAAGAAAACTTATTAAAACTGTATCCATGTTAATTTTTAGATTTGTCTGAGAAGTATAAGTGCATTATAAGAATGTAAGTTTTAATTTTAATGCTCATTTTTCACAAGTTTGATGTTTTTATTCAAAAGAAATATTTTCTCTTTTTTTTTTTAAATAGAAAAGTGAAATTTTCAGATATAAGCCTATTTATTTAGTAGCCTTACAGAATGTTTTCGTAAATCTAATATTCTGTAAATACGTGTTACTGACGGTAGTGTATTGAAAATTTTGAAAATATTCGCATGGAAATTGTTTGTAAGGAAATGAATTAACAAAGCAGCTACTGTTACATCATAAGCAAAAGACACGTGCCCATGTGTTGTAAAAATGTCAGCTCTATAGCTTCAGCACATTTCGAGAAAATAATTTCATATTCTGATGATAGGAAGTTGCTCCCCAATATCACCTTAAAAGCATAATGCGATAAGAGTTTTGTTATGGAATATTAGTTACACTTAAAACAGATACAGTACCTAGGTAACTTTGCTTTGTACTGTAATATTGTTTTGATTAGTTTATTGATTACTTTTGTAAGGCTAAAGATACCATCAATATAAATTCCAACTTATCATGTCATACCCAATCTCTTTCTTTGTAAGATCACTTTCTTTATGAATGATGTATTTCAGCCACTTAATACAGTATAATATCATACTACTATGGAATTTAAGTGAATATTCCTTCTTAACTCTCTATTATGTTATTAAGATTTAAAACACAAGTGCAATATTAAGAAATCAGTGTTAGTACTTTTGTTTTACAGACAATATAGATAATATCAAACAGAAAGAAGGCATATAAAAATAACGACATAAAATTTCAAGTTCCGTTTGAAGTTTGTGCACCACTGTTTTCTTAATCCAACAGGCTGCTTATTCATATACACAACCCTTCCTCTTGATGCCCGCGCACGACGTCAAGGTCAGAAAAATGCGCTTGCTTTGACATCACTGTTCTAAACAAACAACCGGAACCAGTCACCTTACAGCAAATCTTTTACATTAAATGCTAGAAACTAAGCATGCTGTTAATATTACAATCCCATTTAGTAGCCTACATACCAATGCTCGATCAATTTGCTTCATGATTATTATCTTTACAGTTGAGGTTCTCAAAACATGTTCCATCACTAGACGTCAACCTTTCGGTACAACATCTGGACTGAAAGTGCAAAATTAACACCACATTCAAGAGTCATAAACAGTGAAACAAAATACCATTTAAATTTACGGCTAACATGCAATATTTGTAGCAGGTTTACAGCTGTTGTCTACAATGTTATGGATTGAATCACATATATTGCAGTGCACATAAGCTATCTTATCTTCAAGGCAGACTTGAACAAGTCGAGTATTTTTGTACGTGTATTGTGTAAACTTTACTAAAACTGTCAATAGTGTCGTCTGTTACTGTTATATCCATTCTCAACTACGAGGTCGTGAGAGTTTGTGTATTAGGAATCAGAATCAGAATCAAGAAAAAGCACATGATAATGATAAATACCGTAATGTTACATTTGTGCGAGATCGTGCGTATTTGCTTGGTTTCCGCACAAAACCAATCCGCGGAAAGTCTAAAATTCCACATTCAGTATTCCCAACCTAACACACATAACAATTTCCCTCTTCTTACCGCTTAAGTGACATATTAATTTTACTGCTTTAGGCTTTTAACATATTATTTTTAGAGACGTTCAATATAGTAATAATCAGACTTCGTGGAATTGCCACGAGAATCGCAAGGTTTACTACGCACGCGGTATAGACTGTATGAGAAAGGGGGCGTGCAAAGGATAGATTATGCCTCTAATGTAAACACTGAGCAGTATACTGCGGTTACAATAAAACCTGTATCGTGCATTCAAGAAATATAATGAATGATCATTGAAGTAGGAAATGCCTAAACATGTAAATACACAATTATTTTACAGTGAGATATATTAACTCTTAAAATTTAATGTAAGATGCTCACATCATCCTTGAATATGTGCATTGCGGTGAAGAGTTATGTACATTTTGAGCGACTGCAAAGTAACCTCCTCCGATGGTCACTTAAACAGTTTTTATTTTGGGAAAATGTACGTTCAACATCACACGATGTAATACATACATATTTGAAGAACGAAAAGTCACTACTTTCTAGTACATCAACTTCACATGTCTTGTCGTGACCTGATGGTGCATTATTTATAATATGAAGTTGTGAATAGGCAGAATTTTTAGCAATAATGTTTCTCAACTTACATTTCACTTTTTTATGAAATTAGTGAATTGTTATTTTGGATAACGGTTTGTGATACTTTATCCACTATATTAAGGACTTCTGAGAGTTGTAGTTTAGACGATTCTAACAGGATGATGGTTTGGACACGATTTTAAAATTAGAATCAATGAACAGAATATCTTCCAATAGCTCGTTCAGAAGACAACGATTTTACAGCTGCAACAGCGGAACTGCCTGTCCTATCCCATGCATCAATGACCTCCATTATTTTGACGTAATATTATTACCAGCATCCAACCACGTTCCCCAACGGGTCAAGACTGGCTGCGGGGGTAAGGGTATTCCAGGGGCAATTATTTGGAACAGCAACACTCTCATTGTAGTATGTTTGATTGAATTCTTGTCTGCACTGAAAAAATGTTAAGCTTTGACTATTCCAACCACAGTAATGCAAAAACAAGTGCTTACTTAGGTATACATTAGCTGTAGCTGCTCTATCTATTTGGACCGGTCACAACTCTTAACATGAACTGCTTATACTACGAGACCGGGCGGTCGCTCACCTCTTCTATACTACATACATCGGCAACCTGATTGCATGCTGCGTGTGGCAATTCAACGAAGTCTAGTAATAATTATAAATTGGAAACTTACCACTGCAATTTCACCTAAATTGCACTGTTAATTATTGTTTTTAAATATTTGCAAAAATTAAGTAAACTCTACAACTCCACTAAAGTTACTGCATTCGTGATGCAAGTAACATTAAGGAAGCCGTGAAAAAATCAACAAACTTGCCGATGTTATTACTGCAATATGTTATATAAATAATATTGTTAAAATATTAAAATGAAAAATAAATCATTATATAACCTTACCGTTTGTTTTAAGTTCGCATTTATAGACTACGTTTCGCTTTTTCAAACTTTTCCTCGAACATGAAAACTTCAACATACCGCTCTTGTAACACATATTACTATTTCAACGCAAGCAAAATTTATTTCCTTTCTAGGGTCTTTCAAAATCTGTAACATGAATTTATTTATTTTCAAAAGATTAAAAATCTGTGTAGTTTTAATAAATGTTTACGATATGATGATGATGATGATGATGATTATTATTATTATTATTATTATTATTATTATTATTATTATTTATTATTATTATTAGATGACAACTTATGAACTTCCTTTATAACAAATATAACAATACAGAAAAATATGACTTAAAGAAAAATTCAATTCTTTATAAACTTCAGTGTGACACTTATACAGAAATTCTGATAAACGATTGGAAGCATTCTAAATGTATGGAGAAGAATGAAGCGCGTGAAATGGACAGACAAAATCAGAAACGAAGCTGTATTGGAAAGAGTGGGTGAAGAATGAATTATGCTCAAGCTGATCATGTAGAGAAAAAAATAACTGGCTGGGTCATTAGCCAAGAAGAAACTGCTTACTGAAGGATATACTGGAAGAAATGGTGAACAGGAGAAGAGTTCGGGGCAGAAGAAGATGTCAGATGATAGACCACATTAAGATAATATATGGATTATATGCGGAGACTAAGAGGAAGGCGAAAAATAAGAAAGATTAGAGAATGCTGAGTTTGCAGTGAAAGACCTGCTCTTGGGCAAAAACTATGAACAATGAATGAATGAATATGTAGTGTGTTAATAGTCGTATCTATGTACAGATCTAGCCTACATAATGCAATGAGTAGTAGAATCAACTGTGAGATCATTAATGTTTTTGGATCTTCTCCCTAGAAGGATAAAATTATTAGGTTTATCTTAATTTTTATCTTCTTAATATTTAGATGAGAGTAACTATTTATTAGTTATTCATTTAATAATAATAATAATAATAATAATAATAATAATAATAATAATAATGTAGAAAAACTGATTCAATATTATCTGCCAACGAACTGTTAAACGTCAGGAATTGGCATGTCTTAAATCATAGCCAGGAAGAGAAAGATGACATAAATAAAGGTAAGGAAGTCAGCTACCTAATGCGGTTTGAAATATCTCGTGTTCTAAAGTCTTTTAATAGAACAGAACTTCTCAAAAGAGTTATAATGATTAAAATAGCGTAAATAACTTGTCCATAAGAAGTTTTAATTTTGAAAAAAAAAAAAAAAACTAGGAATTTCTTGGCCAAGTATCGAAGGAAGAATTTAGAAAATTCCTGATTATATTCAAGAGGAAGGTTAAAAGAAAGAAGCAAGAAAAATCGTATATTATTCACTGGCTCTTGATGACATCAGTGACATTACTGATAGAGCAAAGCTTGAGACTTTTATCCACGGGATTGATCACGATGTTAGCACAGGAACCACCACTGGTTGTAGTTTTCATGCCAAGTACCTTTCCTCCGTCTCTTTACTTCGTAGGCTGTCTGTCGCATGTAATCACTGCAGCTCGAGTTTTGGTCACCGCTGCTCTAAATAACTGTTTATAGATCTAAGAAAAGTGTTATTTTTCTACACCTGAGAAATGATGTAGATTGTATTCTATCCTACATGATGTTTACATTTGTCCTTCAAGCGAAGGTTTTTTTTTCCCTCACTTGCTGGGTCTGTATTACGCATTACAACAACTCCATTAGACGGACATGGTATGTGTATGACTTCGAAGTCTAGTTATGACAAGAACTAGCAAATAAGCGCACAATAATGTGATTGTTGCCTTTATTATTTTCAATAATTGACCGTTTAACATTGTTGTCACTCTCGCGCTCACTTTTGCACCAACCTTTTTTAATCACCTTGTATGTTGCTAGACTAGACGGCAGGTCAGAAGGCGGTCGGCTGCTATATGCGCCGTATCATTTCTGGCATGTGACGTCACAAGCTTGTACAGTAGAACCAATCGAAATCAGTCTGTAACAAGTACTTCCCAAGTTCGTTTGTTCACGTGTGAGTGTTTCAGTACATTTAATAAGTAAAACTAACATTTACTGCGTGTATGTAAGATAAATAAATGGAAGAAGAGACTGTAAAAAGACAAGTATTGCACACGCAGGTGCGGAAAATACTGTTTAAGGTGTAGAATTCTTTTAAAAACGTTGACGAACAGAACGCTGCCGGCCATCTTGATGCTGGCTGCAACGTTGCCAACGTGCAAGAAACGACTGCAGAAGCATGTGGTGTGGGATTGAGAACCGTGCAAAGAATATTGTTAGTGAAGGAAACAGGGTTTGTTTGGTGTCATGCTTACAGTAATCAACGGCTAAGGTCATTATTGTCTTTTGATAATTTAAATTCTCTCCTGCGCTATTTGTATCGGACGTGCGCATGAAGTACGATGTGGCAATGTTGTACGCTGCCTTGCCCTCTCTATCTGTCTCTCTCAACGCAAACGCTAGCAGACTACCGCCTTCCGAATTGCCGTCGACTCTAGTTGCATATGAACTTTATAAAAAGCTCAATGAGTTACAAAGCATCATATTCTGTATCCTTACTTTTGCAATATATGTTTAATAAAATAATGAAAGCCTCATCTGAAAATGGGACATTGAAATATTAGACATTATCTCACTGTTTATTCTAGTATCTACATGTAGTAGTGAATGAATATAATGATAACAACATTGATAGCGCAGCACACATAAAGGAATAATATGCTCAAGTACGTACAGTACTGAACAATCGTTCTGTGTAATTTGTTAATGTGTTTTTATCTCCCATGACAGGCTATAAAGATTTAAAAATATCTTGTTTCCACACAGTTATTTGTTTATAAAAGAAATCAACATTTCTAATATATTTGTAATATAATAAATACATAAAAGATTTTATGCTAGGTTCTACACAGTTTCTAAAAAAAGTTCCAATATTTAGAGAGGAAGTAGTACCATCAAAACAAGAAATAAAGGTCCTACAAACATGGGTTCTAAAATTAATATCTTCTGAGAAACGAGCAAATATTTACCATCACTGTAAGAACAGAATATCTTTCACTGTGAGCTCTTTGGCAAGAAACAAATGAGGAAACATATTGTAAACAGTTTCTCACTACGTATTAGTTTCGTATCAGTTGAATAGGAGTATGCTTTGTTTCTTTCCTATGGTCCGATTTAACAGAATGATACGAAACTAACTTACCCGACTGGTAAAGTAATAATTACTACAGTGTAGTTTGCGTACAATATTACGACTACGATCTCTAATGTACTGTCGTCTGTTTAAGCATCCTTTTGATACAAACAGAAATAAAGTTATGCCAGCGAATAGGGATTATAAAGAATGGACATTTCGCGTCGGTACCTTTGATGTAGCCGGACTGATTTCAATGACCTTCAAGCCAGCTAAAGCGTCAGATTCTGCTTTCTCCCTAGAGTTGGCGCTGACATCACACCAGCTAGCAGTCAACACAGCGGAAATATAACACATGCATAGGTACATTATGTACTCAAATAAAATAAATTGGATCCATAAAATAATAAATCTGTCATTAACTGTAATGTCTAGACTCTAGAGTTCCTTTATAATGAGAGTTGAGACGTTGACCCCAACAACAATTAAAATATGCAATGATTTGATAGCACTGAAAATGGAAAAACAAAACTCTTATGAGAAGTAAAACCATATACCTATATTATATTGTATACAAATATTAAACGAATTTGATACATAATTTTATATTGTATTATATTATTTTATAATATAATTTATTATATCTGAAATATAAAAAAAAATATTATTACAACTAGTTCGTCACTGAGAAATAAGGAAAAGCTGTTAACTTGAATTTATTTGAAGCAAAGCGTTACTGGATTATGCAATAAGGTAGGCGATGTTTGAATCCTGTGTCTCAACTCTATTCTCAAATTATCTTAGCCTATGCTCGATTACACTAACCTCTAGCGCTTGAAAGTAGAACTAAACGCTGGCGCACAGAGAAACAAAACACAGCAAAATTCGCTCAGTGTCCATTCTTTATAATCCCTATTCGCTGGTTATGCTGTGTAATACATAGACTTGCCAACTTTCGTAAGTAAAAATTATGGACACAAAAGTTACTGATAATTTTATCATTTTCACCTATCAATCCACATATTGAACAGTAGTATTTTTATTATATATCTCTATTAACAGAACCATCTCGTTTAATATTTAAAAACATTACAAAACTTACCAAATTCACCACAAAGCAAGTTGAAAAATAGTATAAATTCCTTATAAAAGAAATATTAACTCGTTGGAAATTAGGAACCCATCATATTGATGTAATTACTAACCTAATATAAAATTAACGTAAACTGAACTAACACGAACTATTCTAACCTACCTACACAATAGTAATATGCGTTACAAGAGCGGTATGTTGACGTTTTCATGTTCGAGGAAAAGATTGAAAAAGCGAAACGTAGTTGAGCTTTTTTAATTTCCGAGAACATGAAAACAAACATACCGCTCGTGTATCGTACATTATTTTGTGCGAAGATCGTTTATTACGTACCTGGAAGAGGAATTTCTAATTAGTTGCAATGAAATCTCCATCTTGGTTTCTGTTCAATGACGGCAACTTTGGAAAACAAATATATCTATCTTCAACATTGTTGCTATAAAATGTTTTCTGTGTTTACTATATTCCAGCAGGCCGTGATATACGTCTGTTTTTTTCCCCCAGTCTATAAATGCGAACTTAAAACAAACGGTAAGGTTATGTAATGATTTATTTTTCATTTTAATATTTTAACAATATTATTTATATAACATATTGCAGTAATAACATCGGCATCTGGAATCTTGTTGATTTTTTCACGGCTTCCTTAATGTTACTTGCATTACAAATGCAGTAACTTTTGTGGTGTTGTAGAGTTTACTTAATTTTTGCAAATATTTAAAAACAATAATTAACAGTGCAATTTAGATGAAATTGCAGTGGTAAGTTCCAATTTATAATTATTACTATATTGAACGTCTCTAAAAATAATATGTTAAAAGCCTAAAGCAGTAAAATCAATATGTCACTTAAGCGGTAAGAAGAGGGAAATTGTTGTGTGTGTTAGGTTGGGAATACTGAATGTGGAATTTTAGACTTCCCGCAGATTGGTTTTGTGCGGAAACCAAGCAAATACGCACGATCTCGCACAAAATATTTTAGCCACCCTTGTCGGAAAACACAGAGACGTTTACGTGATTTATCACCAGAGCTATCAGATCTTATCACACTTGAGGGGCTGCAGTATTTTACAAGTCTTTGTTGTCCTCTTTGATATCTATATCTATTGTAGAAGTGGTTGTATAAATTTTTCTTTTTTCTACTTTTCCTTCGAAATCAATTAATGACGCATCAAATGGAACAAAGTGGACATAATACTGAATGGCGCCAATTTAAAGTATTATTAGTAAGTACCCTATAGGCTGTGATCAAATCTGCCCTAACTTGTGTATTATGATCATTGCACTCGCCACTCTATTGTCACATCACCGAGAATTAAATTTCTGCGTCGAATATGCGTACTACAGTCATTCCTCCATTTCGTCACATATTAGAAGCATGCCAGTATGAGACCACAGTCTAGTATATACAGTCACGAAGCTAGAGTTTATGAGGATACTAGGAACAATAGATTGTGCAGGTACTATTTCGCATTGTCTGTAATGAGGCGATAGTAGCGATCCTGGTGGTTAGCAACTATCTATGGATGTATATTTACTACGTATTGAGCTTCGTGACTGTATATACTAGACTGTGATGAGACTGTGCGGAAATATCTTACAATCCAGATAAAATCCAATAATATAATAGGAACGAAAGTCAGCTGTAAATGTCTGATGTGCCATGAAATCGGGATATTTTGATGCGTGTGCAAATTATTTCGGGACGCGGGACGCGGGACGCAGGACGCAATTTTCGAAATTGAGATTGTCCCGGGAAATACAGGATGGTTGGCAAACCTATAGTCCCGTCGCTCTAATTTCCGGCAGCCAATCGCGTTGCAGGTCGGCTACATTTAAACGTGTGCGTCTTGTGATTCGCTGAGGAAGACGTTATTCATTTCTTAAGGCTCGATAAATACTTAATATAATCGCCCGCCATTTTGGCTCTTTCGTTGGCGTTCGCAGAAAGCACACGAAGACGTTATTTGCCGCTCAATTATTTGCGTTTGATGTATTATCATAGGAGCTACGACATGATAATGTTTAACAGTGTGGCAAATAGATTCCTCGTATGGTAGCTCGGGAACGAAAGAACAAAAATGGCGAACGATACTACCTCCTAGACTTTATAGAGAAGCAAAGAGGCGGAGTCACGCCGGAAATAACAGCGTCGCGACTATAGTAATACCCTAGATCATATATGTAACAGATATGTCGGGCTTATAGGCTTTGAGGTTAACAACTTTTGTCAGGTTTACTAAGCTGCCATCTAGTTGTTACATAAGAAGTCAAGTCATAATTCCCATTTGAATTGCATTAGCGACTGTGCTGCCATCTCGTGTTCGTTTACGACGGACGGGTGGCGATCCTGGCGGTTGTTCTCTTCAAAGTGCTGCCGATTTTAACGTAGCGAAGAGTTATCTGTTACATATATGATCTAGGGTAATACGCAGTGACAAACGGCTGCATTCTTTTTCCTCAATTGTTTCTTGCCAAAGAGCTCAAAGTATAGAAGATATGCTGCTCTTATAGTGCTGGTAAACATTTGCTCATTACTCAGAAGATATCAATTTTAGGACCCATGTTTGTAGGACTTTTATTTCTTGTTTTCTTGCATACTACTTCCTCTCTAAATATTGGAACTTTTTTTTTTTTTTCAGAACACTGTATAGAGACCTTTACTGTAACATCTCAACAAAACTATGGCAGTCCTTAGGACTAAAAAAAATATTTGTTGCACTCTTTCATTTAAAAAATCAAGAGTCCTAGGACGTGTCTTCTTTATAATCACTACCTTCAGAATTGTAAAATAAGAAACTTTTTTAATTTCTACAGAACAGTATAATTAAAAATGTTTCGTTTACCTGGTACGTTACGTTTTCCCTTTGTAGGTCGTATAAGTAAAACAATTCTTGCTTCGTAGTGATGTCATTATCATAACATTTATGAGTGCTAGCGTACTACTGCATCAAACAAAACATGCACTTAGAAGAACCTCGTGAAATGTGTGACACAATGCATGGAACTACTAACTCTAGTGATAGTCTCGGAGACTTTGGCTCTGATAAGAATGAGTTACGCGTATAGCAACCGTATTTCCTGGATATCAACAACGTTCAGCAGCATTTATACCACAATGTTTCCTCAGAACTTATTGCAGATAAGGAAAGATAGCAGCTTAGACCAGGTTAAGGAACATTCACAGCTTGTCTACCAGTTAATTTCCTT
Source organism: Periplaneta americana (assembly GCF_040183065.1). NCBI lineage: Eukaryota > Metazoa > Arthropoda > Insecta > Blattodea > Blattidae > Periplaneta > Periplaneta americana. The sequence goes on from NC_091127.1 coordinate 145,320,537, forward strand.
GTAGAATAGTGATGATAACTAGAGAGCACATTTAGGGTTTGTAAATCGCAAGGTTAACTGCAACATCAACTGTAGGCCCATTCACAATTAAAAATAAACATAACGTAAGCGTTAACTTAAGAATGTAAACGTTACGGTAAAATCATATCATTCATGATGGGGACATAAACATAACCGCAAAGCAGTGTTACCAACTCGATTCTTAAAAATCCGCTCTGAAGCCATGCAGAAACCGCTAAATTGCTATATTGTCAAAGTAAAATTATATTATTTAGCCACTGTGAGTGCTAAAAATACCCGCTAAATCCCTATATCAGCAATACAAATTTCATACATTTTACCAGCTAAACTGACACCGAAAAACGCTAGATCTAGCGAGAAAACCGCTGAATTGGCAACACTGCCGCAAAGGTACTTGGTAACCATGGAAACATAACAACGACTCCATTTCCTCGTATTCTGTCGTACACTTCAGCGCTCCACGATTGTGTACTGTTTGCAAATCACGTAAGAACAGTGTTGCCACTCAGAATTCCATTTACCGCTGCACAAGATTAAAAAACCGCTAAACTGTAGTTAAAAAAAAAAACTCCAGATTTTTCTTAATACATCATTTCCAAATTCGAAATACAAACTATACATCTTGGGGCAATGCATAAGTGCAACAACATTTTTCAAGTCTTCTCAGTCCTGCTCGAATGGTCAAAATTGTATTTAGCTTGGAATTTTCCATCCTGTTCCTGCGCTTTTACACAAGATTCATCTGGCTAAATAGCCTCTCAACCTCTGCATTTGACAATGGTAGGATAAGGAAATAAAATGCCAGTTCAGCTAGCCCTCTGAAGGAATGACCACCACATGCATCACTGAAAATCGCAACCTAAAATTTAGAATGAACCATGATGAGATTTAAAATTTTAAAAAACCTAATATTTCTAATCCTTTGGAAATTGAAATAACACTCACCTCTGCCCAGACGCGTGTAGTGTTGGGAACATTTTTCCAATCCCCAAAGTTAATTTTTCGCCACTGTATCTCAGCAACTGTTGCCGAGCAACAGAAAAACACTCGCTACTCTTTTTGTGTTTATCTCTATCAGCACGGGTAGTTAAATCTTAATATTTTGCATTCAATATAACCTTACACCAACCGTGGCGAAAATGCCATCGTGCGCCGAGCCACCGTATAGGCTGCAACGTGCATAGCACCTATGGAGGGAGGGCGGATACCCGAAGGGGAAGTGAAGCAACTGTCTGACTTATTAACGGTTTTTCATTTTCCTTGCGTCAAGCACTAAAATAGAATTATATACAGTACAAGGCTACAACTAATATTCAGTACGTGTAACGAAGAAAGAAATGAACAAGAAAACATAGGACACATCATCACAACCTAAAATTAATTGTCTTCAGAATGTCTCTGCGACAGAGTTTCAAAATCAGGAATTATGTCACTTACTGCCAGTCGTAGTTGATCACGAAGGTATTTGTCTGTCAATCGTGATCTAAATTTGGTTTTTATTATTTTCATTGTTGAAAATGGCTTCAACAGAGCAAGCGAAAGAACGAAGCTTCAAATATTTATTTTTTGCCAAAGATTTGAAAAGTTCAACATTTGTCAAGTCCTTACATCTAGCTTCCATTCAACATCACACTGTAAATCTGTGAGTTTAAATTGAATATCTAACCGCATTATTCGTGAATCTGCTGAAAAAGGATCGACGTACAGAGATGAGATGATGATGATGATGATGATGATGATGATGATGATGATGATGACAACAACACTTAACCTTTTAATGTTTCATCAGTAACATGTAGTACTTATAATGCCGTTTCATGTTATATAACCGTTTTCCTAGTAATACTTGTGAACAAATCGTACATTTAATATTCTCATCATCTTGTCAGCAAAAGAATGCATTCTCCCATCCTACTTGAAACTTTCGTTTTTATAGAGGTGCATGGTTTCGAGAGAGACATTGCGACGATACGCCACTCGCAGGTCAGAGACAAATACAAATGGAACGGAGTTTGACTCCAGTGAGTGAGAGGGTGGGGGTTGTAGGTAGGAAGCAAGGGAAATGCACTGCGAGCCACAATGTGCTCGTGAGTCGCATTTTCGCCACGTCTGCTTTACACCATTTACACCGAGCTTTCGAACTATCACCGGCAACTTCTTCCACCCAATTTTTCAACACTATGTTTTTTTCACACATCTCTAAATTTTTATACGTATGGAGTTTTACGCAGCATCGTTAAATTATATATATATATATATATATATATATATATATATATATATATAAAACCTCATTAAAGTACATCTATTCATTAAAGTTCAGGTGTTCCACCAAACAGAAAACACCATTGTAGCAATATGAAAGCGCAAGTATCGATTATTCTCGGATATGCAATCGAAAGACAACTAGCGAAACGTCACGGAGGCTGGAAATCCAATACTGTCGCAGAAGGTTATGTTCTGTTACTATAATAATTAGCGTTAATTGTAAATAATATTTAAATAAATTCAATTTGTCATCTCGTTTTTCAATGTCTAAATCAATTTCAAGGTTATATCAAGATTAATCTTTATTTTACTCTCTATATTATATCAAGGTCAATGGCATTTATTTCTCGGAAAAAATCAATACTTTCGCGTCTGCGCACATCTCACAATTTACGAGATATTGCACAAGGTCAGTTCCGCTCCCCAGTCAGATAAGAATAACATGAATACTTATGAATAGACTTCGTGGAATTGCCACGAGAATCGTAGGGTTACTGCGCACGCGGTACAGACTGTTTGAGAAAGGGGCGTGCAAAGAATGGAGTATGCCTCTGATGTAAACACTTAACAGTATACTGCGGTTACAATGATACCTGTATCCTGCATTCAAGAAATATAATGAATGATCATTGAAGTAGGAAATGTCTAAACATGTAAATACACAATTATTTTGTAGTGGGATATATTAACTCTTAAAATTTAATGTAAGATACTCACATCATTCTCGAATATGTGCATTGCAGTGAATGGTTATGTACATTTTGAGCGACTGCAAAGTAATCTCCTCCGATGGTCACTTGAACAGTTTTTATATTAGGAAATGTACGTTCAACATCACACGATGTAATACGTGCATATTTGAAGAACAGAAAGTCACTACTTTTTAGTACACCAACTTCAGACGTCTTGTCGTGACCTGATACCACATAATTTATAATACGAAATTGTGAATAGGCAGAATTTTTAGCAATAATGTTTCTCAACTTACATTTCACTTTTTCCGAAATTAGTGAATTGTTATTTTGGATAACGGTTTGTGATACTTTATCCACTATATTAAGGACTTCTGAGAGTTGTAGTTTAGACGATTCTAACAGGGTGATGCTTTTGGACACGATTTTAAAATCAGAGTCAGTGAACGCAATATCTTCCAATATTCAGAAGGCAATGATTTTACAGCTGCAACAGCGGAACTGTCTGTGCTATCCAATGCATCAATTACCTCCATTATTTTACTGTAATGTTCTGCATAATTCTTGTCTGCGCTGAACAAATGTTAAGCTTTGACTATTCCAACTACGGTAATGCAAAAACAAGTGCTTACATAGGTATACATTAGCTGTAGCTGCTATATCTATTTGGACCGGTCACATCTCTTAACATGAACTGCTTATACTAAGACCGGGCGGTCGCTCACCTCCTCTATACTACCGTACATCGGCAACCTGATTGCATGCTGCGTGTAGCAATTCAACGAAGTCTACTTATGAATAATTTCAAGTTAGAAATATGGTCGAGCATAAAAAGTCGTATGAAACTTGCCTATAATGGTAATTAAGACGCTCGTATGAAAATTATGAAACTCGCTCGCGCTCGTTTCATAAACATACTCGCGTCTTAATTACTACCATTATAAGCTTGTTGCATAATGTACTATTGCATTTCAAAAAAATTGAATGTGTGATGAAATATCTGCTTAGTCTATTACTAGGATAACAAATTAACACGCACACACATTATGCTAAAATACGGATATTTATGTAGAATATCAGTTACATATAATTTCGAGGAACTGATATAAAATAAATAGACTTACCGCTACAAAGTTTGAAGCTGACTGGAGTTCTGAATAACCGCCTAGTGACTCCACAAGTGGCTCCCTTCCATACTTCCCCAGATCAATAACGCTTTTAGTCATTAGAGGTCGATCTATGAAAAAGCATAGAATGGCGCGATATTGAATATTCCATTGTAACATTTAAATATGATTTATGCTACCTTTCAAATATTCCAGTCAAATATTTCAACACTAATTCAATAGAGATTAATACTGCACTTCATTACCGGCTAGTTGTTTTGTATCTTTCCACTGCTATTGTGTGCTGCCACTTTACAACTGTCATCTCATCTGACAATTCTTCATATATTGTCATGTCAGAAGATATTACGCCATATCTTGATGTTCGTTCCGATATTTACTATCAGCGTTGATAAGTTGGGATTTTACAGCTCTTTTGTTTTTGTGTAGACGCCTGTAACACAAGTCATGCATTGTTTACCATTGAAGTTTACCAAACTCGCTCAGTTTATTTGACCATTTTTTATACCAGCGTTTTTCAATATTTTCAATGTGTAACACCCTTGATCAGTGATGTCAAAGCAAGCGCATTTTTCTGACTTTGACGTCGTGCGCGGGCAGCAAGCGCTAAGTATGGAAAGAGGAAGGGTTGTGTATATGAATAAGCAACCTGTTGGATTACGAAAACAGTGGTGCACAAACTTCAAACGGAACGTGAAATTTTATGTCGTTATTTTTATATGGCTTCTTTCTGTTTAATATTATTTATATTGTCTGTAAAACAAAAGTACTAACACTGATTTCTTAATATTGCACTTGTGTTTTAAATCTTAATAACATAATAGAGAGTTAAGAAGGAATATTCACTTAAATTCCATAATAGTATAATATTATACTGTATTAAGTGGATGAAACACAACATTCATAAAGAAAGTGATATTCAAAAAAAAAAAAAGAGATTGACTATGACATGATAAGTTGGAATTTATATTCATAGTATCTTTAGCTTACAAAAGTAATCAATAAACTAATCAAAACAATATTACAGTACAAAGCAAAGTTACCTAGGTATTGTATCTGTTTTAAGTGTAACTAATATTACATAACAAAACTCTTATCGCATTATGCTTTTAAGGTGATATTTGTGAGCAACTTCCTATCATCAGAATATTAAATTATTTTCTCAAAATCTGCTGAAGCTATAGAGCTGACATTTTTACAACACATGGGCACGTATCTTTTGGTTATGATGTAACAGTAGTTGCTTTGTTAATTCATTTCCTTACAAATAATTTCCATGCGAATATTTTCAAAATTTTCAATACACCATCTTCAGTAATACGTATGTATATGCGGTATATTAGATTTACGAAAACATTCTGTAAGGCTACTAAATAAATAGGCCTATACCTGAAAATTTCACTTTAAAAAAATTGAAAAAATATTTCTTTTGAATAAAAAATCAAACTTGTGAAAAATGAGCATTAAAATTAAAACTTACATTCTTATAATGCACTTATACTTCTCAGGCAAATCTAAAAATTAACATGGATACAGTTTTAATAAGTTCTCTTCCCTTTATCTATTGAATCAGTGCTGGCCATCCGTGTATATAGCTCGACCAAGCGGCATATACCACCTCTTTCGTCTGTCTCTTTCCTTTCCGCTGTAAAGCGCTCAGGCTCTCCTGGGCTCTAAAGCGCGCGCTTGCTCCTGTGGGCATCAATTGACATGCCTGCCCTAGATCATATATGTAACAGATAACTCATCGCTATGTTAAAATTGGCAGCACTTTGAAGAGAACAACCGCCAGGATCGCCACCCGTCCGCCGTAAACGAACACGAGATGGCAGTATAGTCGCTAATGCAATTCAAATGGGAATTATGACGTGACTCCTTATGTAACAACTAGATGGCAGCGTAGTAAACCTGACAAAAGTTGTTAACGTCAAAGCCTATAAGGCCGACCTATCTGTTACATATATGATCTAGGGTGAGACACTAAAAGTGTACATTAAAATTCCGCGGCACAATCACATAATCTAAACCAGTGGTTCCAGCCAGGTGGAATTTCGAGGGTTTTAGAGGGAATATGTTTACTGAACGTTGACTCTTATGGAATAACATTTTTACTACTCTTTTCACTTTCATTTTTCCAGTTTTCGCTATGATAACCATTACTGTTTTAATTTTCTCGCGGCACACCAGCGTAACATTCAAAGCACACTAGTGTACCGCGGACCACCGGTTGAAAATGACTGATTTATACATATATTACGATTTTTTTAGACCTCTACCATTATACAGGGTGATTCACGAGGATTTACCGTCACTTAGGGAGCTTATTTCCGAAGTCATTCTGAGCAAAAATTGTCTGTAGTAATGTCACGAGAGGTCTGAGATCTGCCGATAAATCCACTCGCTTCTCTAGTGGATTTATCTGGGAAATCTCAGACCTCGAGTGACATTTGTTAGGACTATTTCGTGAATAAAATAAAAATGTAAATAATATATCCCTAAAATTCGATCACAAAATGTTAATAATTGTATATTTACGAATACTTAACCTATCCAGGCATTGTGAAGTTGAAATAGATGAATATCGATTACTGCAATAAAGAAATTCGATGTTATTATTCAGTAATGCCAATTGCGAAAAGCGAAATACAGGTTTAACAATGTTAATTACATGAACTGCACTTTTCTCTTATTATTATAACATAAATACATATGCATTATCTGCTGAAATCATAGTTTAATTTACAATTTTATAATATAATTACAGTACCCTGATTAATGCATTAATTAAATGAAGAATTGTACAGCAATGCTTATGTATTCACAGCGAGACATGTTGCTACACAATGAAGCCATCTCTGTATAGATAATTAAAACACGAATTTTATTACTCCATACGGAAGGCAGTTTGATCAAAGACCTTGTATTTATTTCTATGCAAGGTCTTTGGGTTTGATATGCGATGATGTTACATAAATTTGAACATCTGACTTTCTATTAACTGTTTAATTTCATTCACAAAATACAAATTTTACAGGCTACAATTATAGGTTAATTGTGGGAGCAAGACCAATGTCAGCTGTTCCTTATTTCGACCTTTACTCGTGCTACAGGAAAGCATTTTTATAGCTCGACAAACGCATTCTCGCTGTAGTGTGTAACGGAACTAAAACTGCACCTACACAGTTCAATATTCCAATCGCGTATGCGTGCAATATTGAAAGAATCAAGTTTAAAAGGTACGTTCAATTAAGATACGTGAAGATTTTGTGTTTACATGGTGCGCCGTTTTGAAAGTCGTCATCATTGCGTAAATATATTAATTAATATTAAATATCAATCTTGCATTTATTGCTTTAAAGTTGAAAGGACAATTTAACAGTGTATGCATCTTAATGTATTCATGATCATCAATTTACGGGGAAACAATTGACGACAACGACTAAACCAGATAACGACCATGCGATAAATTGATAGCGATAAATCTAGCTGCAAAAATTATCGCAAAGTATGACTGTGATTGATTGGAATTCAAAATTTCATTACACTTCATTGGTTGAAAATGGAATGACATCATGGAAATAGTCATATAAACATTTGTCCTAATCTCAATATTTTCAGAGTTACACTAATTTGAACTTGTTTGTAAAATACCCTTTTTTCTTTAGTTTTAAGAGTAAAAAAATATTACAAATACAGAATGATCTATTAAGAAGTATAATTTCTTTAATTGGCTAGTGTTCTGAAGCTAAAATTTAATATTTAATGTATGTTGTTAATTGCTTTGTACAGATTTTGTTTTTCAATTTTTAACTAAATATTACATCATTCTTACGCACTTATTACAAAAATTATTGCAAATCATATGACTTTAGGAACTTGATTCTTTAGAGTTTAATTATGCATCCTAATAAACAGTCTTGAAGAACTTACAAGAATGACGTGATTTGTAACAATTGTTGTGATGAATGCGTAATAAAATATAATTTTGTAGTTAAATATCGAAAAAAAATCTGTACGAAGCAACTATGGAATTCACAACACATTTTCAGCTTCAGAATACTAGCTAATTAAAGAAACGATACTCCTGAATAGTTGATTCTTTATCTGCAATATTCTTTTACTATTAAAACTCAAGAATAATGGTATTTTACAAACAACTTCAAATTAACGTAACTCTGAAAATATTGAGAATAGGATAAATGTTTATATGACATTTTTTGCTCAGAATGTCTTCGGAAATCAGCTCTGTAAGGGACGATGAATTCTCGTGAGTCACTCTGTATTTTAAGCTTGTTTTCTTCCAAAACAACGCCAATCCTTGTCTAAAAGTTTGTGTTATTGTGCATGTCACTTGAAAACTCACTCAGTCCGTAGATCGGTGGTTAAAAAACTAGACCAGTCCTTTCACGAAAATGGACTGAACGCATTTACTGCCGTAAGTAAATCTGCAATCTCAGTTGAGAACGGATACATTACTTCTTGCACTTATATTGATATTGGTATCTCCTTTTCTGCTTCTATAATATTGCTAGCTTCGGATTTGTGTATACATATGTATTTAGCAAAGTCATTAGAAATTCTCGTCCATGTTCAGACTCATTTGGAATTTCTGCCTTCACCATTTCAAGTAACAGGGAGTTATGATGGGACCGAAGGCCCTACTGGGTATGCATGGCTTACCGCGATCTATAATGAAAGGAACGTCTTCAAGAGCTCTTAATAGAACTGTCTTGTATTATACTGTAATTTAAAAAAGATTGCTTCAATTACACTGCTCAAAATAATTAGAGGAACACGTGTATTAAATTGAATAAGTTAGTGTTTTTTAAGCTGTGATGCTGAAAATTGAACAATATGTAAATTGGAACATTAATTTAATCTATGGATACAAATTTTAAAGATCCATGGCCTAAATACAGAGTAATTACCTGTAATAACAAATATGAAGAAATCTTTGATTACGGAAGGCACTGACAACTTCTAATTGGTAAGCTTTCTGACGTTGCTATAGTGACGAATGCTGATTATTGCCTTGTTTATTAAAGTCTCTGACAAAATGAGGCTGTTACCAGGGATTTCCTAAGGGAGAATGAAATTGAGGTAATGGAGTGGCCAGTGATCAGCCCAGTTCTCAACCCTATTGAACACTTGTGGGGTATTCTGGATAGGGAAGTCAGGAACCGACATCAAGCTCCACAAACCCTGCAGAAACTTGGAGATGCTCTAAAAAAGGAATGAGAGAATATCCCTCAAGAGGAAGTACAGAATCTCATAGGGAGCATACCACGAAGATGCCAAGCTGTCATCGAATGTCGTGAAAACCATACACGATACTAGACCTTTATAATGGGTGTTTAAGTTTGATAAGTAAGGACAAGATTCAATTTCTTATGCAGTGCAATGTTTTAAAAAGTTGTTTGTTGACATTATTCATTTGTTTTTATTGGCATGGAGATAAATGTGGCCATAAATAACCATAAATAATATACTTTATTAATTTCATGTCTGTACCTTTATCCAATGAAAAAATATTTAAATAATTCATAGTGTTCCTGTAATTGTTTTGAGCAGTGTATTATTTTATTAATATAGTCGAATTTTAAAGAGTGGTTTTCTGTTATTTCTTATAATATTTAATTTTCGCGGTTTAGAAATTATTATAATGTATTAGGTAGATCTTATTTTTATATTGGTAATAAGGTTATCATTATATTTCCTTTTATAAAAAATATAGACTACACAAGTAGAGGTAAGTATACTGAAAATATTACGCCTAAGTATTTTTAATTCTAATATCATAATATAATTGTTCCTTTTTTAATTCAATTAAATTATTGAATATAAGCAAAATCTGTATCATAGTTAGCTGAAACGCTTACACACAAATGAATATACACTGGACTCTCCTAAGTTCGTCAAAACAGAATTGAAAGTTCAGTCCAATGAGGGTAGTGGATGTGGCAGATAAAATGAATACAAATTCTTATTGGTTATCCATCAACGAATACAGTACTATACTTGCATTTCCTGCCCGCCCGAGACTTGTGTATGCGCTTCTAGTACCACTGTGGGTTTCGACAGTTCCGTCAAACAAACGACACAATATTCCCAAATAGAAAAAGAAGAGTTCATTAATTTAAAATTAGTGATCAATATGGATGTCCTAATCAATAAAATATTCTGTTTTCCTTCAACAAAAGTATCACTACAAGACACAGAACCAATTCCCATTCAAATGGAAAACCCATTTCTTAGTGCCCCTATAGGGGCGTGTATAATTCTCCTACGTAAGCAGTCGAACTATGGTACACGTACCAAATAACGCCACCTTAACACTTCAGTCACTTTTGCTCTGGAAATAAGTTATGTACAAACACGAAAATTATGAAATAGAAACTGTAATCTTATCTTTACAAAATAGCACAATGAAAATGGATATATTATATACCGAACAAGAATTAGAACTCAAATAGGAAAACTTTGTAAACTGGTGTTATTAGGAACAGGTTGTCCAATTAACGCCACCTATTTTCTAGTAACCTATACACTTATAATTGTTAATGAATTATTTTTCCAAAGCAACACAAATTGAACTAAGCGACTAAATTTGAGTTTCTGTTAATAAAAGATACAAAATCACTCAATATTAATGAAAGATTCTTGATCTGAAACTGAAACACCAGATGGATTAGGAAAATATGTTTTCCAGTGACTCCAAACTTTAAAAAAAAGAGACAATGTGACACAGTAGAAAGTTATTAAACACAAAAGCATTTACCTTAGTTTAATATGAATGTTTTCCAATAAGTAAAACACAAAAATTAAGTTACGTAAAAAAAAATAAGAGTTCGATAAGCAATTGAACCAATATCATCACTGCACATTCTGAACATTTGTAAGTTGAAAGCTTAGTGATTTTCCTGATGTTTTCACACTGATGCTGTATTGTCATCCTTAGTACTAACATAACCTAAAATTTTGTCTGTAGATCTTTAACTCCACGGCGTTAAAGCGCTACTGAGTACTTGATAACATGACATGCCTGTTTCTCTAACGTTTTCAAATTTTATAGATAGCAAATACTTTCTATACATAGAAGAATGTTTAAGGATCAAGAAAATATATAGTTTAATATAGTTATTATTTGCTCAACACACAAAATAAAATATTGCCTCTTATCTTGATATAAGAAGAGCTATTCACTATCAACACACAACAGGAAAATGATGGAATATAATGTCACTCGTAAATGTCAGCGGACAGCTAGTAACTCATTTCATCACTAGATTGCAAGTGAATGCAGGCTACAGTAGTGCACTACCGTAAACTTGTGTCGTTAACAAATTTTAATAGGGTGGCGTTAAAGGTATACATGGCGTTATTTGGCTCAGGGACCTTATAGGATTTCGAACTTGATTCTGTCGAACTTAAAAGCTTCGACTGTACATACCTAAAACATACTAACCATCGGAAGTTTCCTAGTACCAGGTACCATCATATAATTCATGTCAGGGTAGTTAGAATATATATTTCGTTGAGAACTTTCTTTTTAATTACAGAATATGATTTTAATGACACCACAAGACAAAATTTGGGAGCTTTCAATTCACAACTACAAAGAGTATGTCACTAAGCAATTGAAGAGTGTGATATCAAAATGAAGCTTTACACACTAATATGCAATGCTAAATTTGCATGTGCTGTCAGCAACAATAATGATCTCCCATCTTTACTGACATCGTGTACCAATAGCAACCGTCGCCAGTTAAATACGTTGCACATGATACATTCACATTAGGAACGCTACCCGTGTGGTAAATATTGTTGGTATTCTGTGAGCTAGACGAATTTTCATTTACAAAGTAATCAGTAAATTTATCTCTGATAGTGTCACTAGACTTTCTTCTCTTGTGGTGTCACAAGCTGTTACTTTGTTATCGACATCTGTGACAGCTAAGGTATGCTCAAACATATAACAATCTCTAACACGTAAAAAATTGTGTAGCACACAACTAACTTTATATAAATCCCACAAGGGTAGCTGCCCTTCAGTAAGGGTTGCCAAAAGACACAGCATACTAAACAAATAAAAATAAAAATAAATATTTGTGTTATCAGTATTTATGATTATTATTTTAAAATGGAAGCTACCCTTGGGAAAGTACTTTTATTCAATAATTATTAGTAATCCATTTTGAATCTTGCGTACACCACTTTTAACACTTGAATATAATTAATTGATGAACTAGTGGACTTACTCGTGTTAATATAACCAGAGGACACAATACATTTACATACGCCGATCACATAACCAATACTAACCATACATACAATAACATAAATACGGACATGGAAATCCTACACACACTACCCAAGAACCAAAAACTCAAAACACTAGAACAATACGAAATATACAAACACACTAAAACACACCCCGATCAAATCCTCAACACACAGATAAATTTCAGTACACACACACTATTCGGCTCTACACTTCAACACCTTCCAACAATAAAACACATCCTCCTAACAGGCAGAGAAGTCCGAGATGACGCCGCGATTTAGTAGGCTCTGATGATGGTGCGTGAAGCACTGAAACAGCTGTAAGCCGGACAAATATTACATATTTAACACGAGTAAGTCCACTAGTTCATCAATTAATTATTAGTAATCAGATAGAATATAAAGAAATTTAGGTGTACAGGTGATTACGTAAAATCTGAACAGAATGTTTCATTACGTCTACAGCAATAATTTTCAAAAATTTTAAAGGAATTCCAAAAGACTTAAAACATTCAACTGAGAATTTTGGAATTGTTCCCCTTGCTCTGTCCTTGTATATGAAAATAATCCCTAAAGTATTGAATTGTAGACTCATAGATGGTCTTCTTTTCTTCATATACTGCTATGGGTTGTTGAACTGCAGTTTCAAAGCGCACGGTGGGATCGATGATAATTGCTCTGTCATTTCCTCTATCAATGGCAATGATGTCAACTTGCCGAGAACTTCCATCTTTTGCAAGGCAGTGGACTTCTTGGTGAACCTCGTAGAAGGAAGGAAGACTCTTAGCAATAAGTTCTCGTATTGCATGGTGTCTAGTATTCCGGATGAGAGTTCCATGTTGGCAGAATCCCAGGATGTGGGGTAAGGTTTCTATCTCAGTGCAATGTCTGCACTGGGAGCCATCCTGGCATGGCTCGCACGTTTGACACTTGTCCTATCATTTTAATTGCTTCCTTCCACTCGGATACAGAGAGACCATCCCTTGTTTTTATCCAACGGTTAGCTGGCGTGTATTCCTGAAATAATGACACACCTCTGCCTTTCTGCTTGAGTGTGCATCATTTCTTGCATTCCTCATCTATACCAATAATAAATCTGTAGCCGAAATTTTTCTGGTAATTTTCGATCTTCCAAAAATAATTGGTCCTAACATATATAATTAACCACCCTAAAACCGAAAATCGCTTTTTTGACATTTTTGTTTGTATGTCTGTCTGTCTGTTACCTTTTCACGCAATAATGGCTGAACGGATTTCGATGAAAATTGGAATATAAATTAAGTTCGTTGTAACTTAGATTTTAGGCTATATGGCATTGAAAATACATTATTTAAAAGGGGGTTATAAGGGGGCCTGAATTAAATAAATCGAAATATCTCGCTTAATATTGATTTTTGTGAAAAATGTTACATAACAAAACTTTCTTTAAAAATCATTTCCGATAAGTTTTATTCTTTGTAAAATTTTGATAGACTTATATTTAATGAAATAAATGAGTTTTAAAATTAAAATAATTGCCATCTATGGCCGTGTAATGACATAAAAAACAAATGACTTCGTCTATAAGGGGCCTTGGACAACAATCGAAAGCTATGAAAGATAGCCTACAGAGAATGTTTCTGTGTTTGTATGAAGTAATATCGGAAGCTAAATTAACCGATTTGTATAATTAATTATTATTTCACCATTGGAAAGTGTAGTTTCTCTAGATGGACATAATGCTATAATGTTATTACAGTAACTTCTGAGTGAACCGAGGACAGGTAAGATTAAAATAGCTTCTTATGCACAGAAAACTTGATAGGCATTCGTTCCCTGTATTTCCTAAAATAATTTTTATGACCAAATGAGTGATCTCTGGATCAAAATGATCGCATTTTAATTTTTTTAATACAATTTAAGTAACATAATAAACGATTTATCCTTATGTCAAACACGAATGTTCCCTGGATCAAATGTCCTATTTTAATTATGTAATTACTTTATATTTATTTCTAACAGGTGCAGCGGAGCGCACGGTTACGGCTAGTGTCTTAATATTTTTCTCAGCGTTATTTTCTTAGTCTCTGCAAGCAATTGTTGTCTTCTTATGCCCAATTTATTAAGTCAGTTATTAGCCTCGGCTTCTAGATTTCTTGATGCATTAACAAGACAGTTATTAATGGTTTGCAACGTAAAGCAGGAGAGTAAATGAATGTATACATCCCGCCCCATGGTGGTCTAAGGTAGGAGTTCAACTTTTTGACACCGCCCTTCACATGTCACATTTTCCGTGCGACGCCTCTGTAGCAACCCCCCCCCCTCCTAAAAATAATGTCCAAATTCAATTTGGTGGTACTTTTAAAATAAAATAGTTATTTACATTCTTAACTTGTATTCTTTTAAATGTGAAAATACATAATTAGTAGGATGTTGCGTTTCACTTTATACATTTTACTTTCCCCTTAAAGCCGTGATCCCCCTGATAAAGACCAGAGACACACGGTTTGAGAACCTTTGGTCTAAGGCGCCATATCTAGTTTTCTCAGCCCCTAACTCCCCTGCAAGGACGCGTTTTCGCGTACCTTTTCATGTTTCTCCTTCCATTTCACCCTCATTCATTCATTCACCTCAGCACAACGACTTGAGCAGAAAATAATAGACG
This sequence comes from Periplaneta americana, assembly GCF_040183065.1. Lineage (NCBI taxonomy): Eukaryota > Metazoa > Arthropoda > Insecta > Blattodea > Blattidae > Periplaneta > Periplaneta americana. The sequence goes on from NC_091127.1 coordinate 145,335,572, forward strand.
CTAGCACGAAACTGCGGTGTTATACAGAGTGATTTATATAGAACTGACACATTTCTTTCATTAATTGTTTCAAAACGAATTGTGCTAGCGACAACTTATTATACCTAAAATGTAGAGGAATTTTGGGAGATTATTTACCTCTATAGCAAATGTTGTCTGGCGTTGTCAAATCCGGAGATCTCGGTGGCCACAGGTTCCTGGAAATTATTCGCTCGTCACATAACCGGATAAATGGAACCATGCTTCATCTGTAAACCGTGTGATGGACAATATGGCAGGATTTTGCACAATGAACGTCTGAAACCAACAGCAGAATGTTCTGGAGTTTCGATTCCTTGTCACCTTGTCACTAGATGCGCAGATGTTTATGTTTTATTCCTATTGTTGGCAGCTGTTTTCGACATTTTGTGTCAACGTGAAAATGCAGTACACATTAAATCAACGACTCTTCCTTGTGAAGCAATACTGGATTACGAATTCAATTACAGCTACTCAAAGGGCATACCAGAGAGAATTTGGTGTTCGCAATCCTCCCAAAAGAAACACAATACTGGGACTGGTAAACAAATTGGAAACAACTGGATCTCTGGTGAGTGAAAAGGGCAAGCATCGTTCATCTAGGCTTCCCACGGTTGTTGTTGACGTAAGAGCACGACTGGAGCAGTCACCCAAAAAATCATTAAGACGTTTGTCGCAGGAGACAGGGTAGACCTACTCAATGTGTCAGAGAGCCTAAAGCCATATAGGGTTACGGTTGTTCATCAGCTACAGGAACCAGATAAGGATAAAAGATTGAATTACTGTCGTTGGTTTCAGACGTTCATTGTGCAAAATCCTGCCATATTGTCCATCACATGGTTCACAGATGAAGCATGGTTCCATTTATCCGGTTATGTGACGACCGAATAATTTCCAGGAACCTGTGGCCACCGAGATCTCCGGATTTGACAACGCCAGACAACATTTGCTATAGAGGTAAATAATCTCCCAAAATTCCTCTACATTTTAGGTATAATAAGTTGTCGCTAGCACAATTCGTTTTGAAACAATTAATGAAAGAAATGTGTCAGTTCTATATAAATCACTCTGTATATTTAAACTAAAGCAACATCACAGCGATTCCTATATAGCTACTGTATATAATTCTGATCTTCGCAATGAAAATTAAACATAACGTAAACGTTAGCTTAAAAATGTAAACGTTACGGTAAAAACAATAACATTCACGATGGGAACATAAACATAACCGCAAAGATACTTGGTAACCATGGAAACATAACAACGACGTCATTTCCTCATATTCTATTGTATACTTCAGAGCTCCACGATTGTGTACTGTTTGCAAATCACGTAAACATAAGCATGAAAGTTTGGAGTTTGCAAACTTTCATGTAAACGTATAACGGCAATGTTAATGTCAGTGTTTATGTGAATCATTGTGAATGATCCTATTTGGTAACCTGGGTGCAAACTTCTGTGTTTATTTTTCATTTCATTTCATTTATTTAATACTATACACTTGAACTACATTAGGCATTGCAGCCCGAAAGAGCAGAAGCTCGTGGTCGGGCGCAGTTCAGATCAGTTATAAAAAATATATACAAAATTAAGAGAGTTCATTGAGCACAATAACTTAATAAATGGTATATACAAATAGAAAATGCAAAAGTACATGAATATTAGAGTATAAATTTTTAAGTCAATTAGCTTAAACAATTAAATAATTAATCTGATTTGTTTCTTAAATCTATGTGTGTTCAGTGTACTTAGCTCAGGGTAAGCTCTAAGTAATGTATTATATATTTTGGGTCCAAAATTTATGCTGTGTTTTAATCCAGCAGTTGTGTGGCATTTGGGAGTATTTAGAAAGAAACTGTAGTTTTGTCTCGTATGGTATTCATGAGGATCAAATTTAAATTTATTGTGGTTTTTATTGAAGTAAATCAGCAACGTTTGTTTATAAATTTGTTCTAGATTTGATACAACAAATTCCTGAAAAATTAATTTTGTAGGGTAATCAAAAGGTTTATATAGACAAATTTTGATAATTCTTTTTTGGAGCAAATTTAAAGGATGGAGAGTCGATTTTGCCATTCCTCCCCAACCTAATATGCCATACTGAATTATTGATTGAAACAGAGCTAAGTACACAGTACGCAGAACATAAATAGGTAAATAAGAGCACGGTTATGTTTAATTTTCATTGTGGATGGGCCTTAAACGCGAAGTGTTTAATAGGAAATTTATCCAGTGGAATAAAATGAAAAAATATGTAGGTAAATCATTCTTACCTGCGGATATATGTTGTGTTGGCAGGAACCTTTCATCGCACACGTGTGGATAGCTTTGAAACTCCAGAGCAACTGCGAACTGTGACGAACACAGCACTTAATCTGCTACAATTGCCATTGCCCATTTTTCCCTTTGTTCAAACACATTCATAATAGATTACACATCCATAAAACGCTACAAAGTAAATGACTCCTATCATTACTACAGTATATTACGCCCACATTCCGACAATGTCAGTCTCTATAGATTATTTATCTTGTATGTAGGCCTACATCCGTTTTGAGAGTTCCTTTTCATAATATTACAATAAATCATGCAATATTAGCTTCGCTTGTGCCAGAAATACATGTTTGTTTTTATCATCATGATCAAAAACTGCTGAGGGTATAGTAGTCCGTCACGTTTGGATACAGTTTGGTTTGCTTTAAAACTGGTCTCCCTCTAAAGCTTTGGTTTTTCTGAACTGACGCATGCGGGTTGCGAGGTGCGAGGCCCGCCTCGCACAAATCCGGACTACACGAAAGATAGTGAGTGGTTTCTGTAACTGCGAGATGTGAGGTCTGCGTACCTCGCAGTTATAGAAACCACTCACTATCTTTCGTTTATTCTGGATTTGTGCGAGGCGGGCCTCGCACCTCGCATGCGTCGATTCAGAAAAACCAAGGCTTTACTCTGCCACAAGATTTCATTTTCGTCTTGGCCTGTACCAGAGAGTTTTAGGAAGAATAGCAGTGTTGTATTTCTAAAGAAACAAGTTTCCTGAATATGGGATTTCGTTAATACCAGTATTAGCTGTTTTCACCACCACCATCATCATCATCATCATCATCATCATCATCATCATCACCATTTCCGCAGGAATATTTATGGAATTTCAGAATCAAATACATGCTTTCGAATCTAGATACAAGAATGTTAATTCTGTGTAGTAGACGTCATTATGAAATTGTTTAAATATTAATAAATACGACTTCTTATAAATGCAACTTGAGAATCTGCCACGTCAACTGAAGAAGTAAAAAACCACAAAAGAAGTAAATTAAAATCATCAGTGCCAGTTACAGAAGACACAGCTACACCCCACCTCTGGCTACTAGCAACAGGTATCTATAATGAACACCGATCAAAATACCCCTCATTTCTCGTGAAAAACAACAACTGAATAGACTACAGTGGACTATAGTGGACTTTATGTTGTCAGCAAACAGCTGGATACATTAAGAAGATTGATTGATAAATGCAAAAATTTACGATTAGGCCCTAATCATAAAAGTACCTTGGCGCTAGACCTGAAATACACCCGTGAGGAATATTAAATATTTTATGAGAGAAAAACTAAAAAATGTCACTCCAATTTGAACAAAGTTCGGCATTTTCCTCATTCCTCTTCGCTATTTTCTTCGAAAATTTAGAAATCTTAACATCTTATGACATTATGAGTACATTCTTTTCTTGATGATGTTTTGTGTTAAAAGTCAAGGTAGGCCTAGGTATGTTCAACCCTAATCAGAACATTAATACTTTTAATACAAGACATAAATCAAATCTTCATGTACCCTCTGTTAGGAGCTTTTTCGTATGATTTACTATTCATATATTACAGTCTTCAATACACCCTTTTATGCCCACCTGTTATTCACAGGGCTATCTTCAAAACAAAAATAATTTTAACTTCATTAATCACACCGGTATTTCATTATAGAATGAAAGTATGTAAAGTGCGGCATGCCATTTTAACGGTGTTTAGACCCATATCGACAATAGAAGATAATAATCTTTACCCTTGAGAGGTCGCGCGCGTAAAGGTTACGTAATCGACCGTGCACGGGAAATGAAACGAAATTGGAATTTTTCACTAATGTTTATTGGTCAATTAGTATTTTACACTAACGTTTATTGGTCAGAACTTACAAAAACATTTTTTCAGTGTTAAATTATTCAGCACAATTAATTCAATTAACTTAAAAATAGAAACAAATAAGATGGCCAAATGTTGCATTATGCTCTACTGTGACACGAAATTGGTATTTTTTTCTAACGTTTATTGATCAAAACTTATAAAAACATGATTTCAGTGTTAATCTATTCATTACAATTATTGTTAATTTGAAATAATAATTCATTAACTAAAAAAAAAAAAAAAAAAGAAACAAACAAACAAATAAGATGGTCAAAACCTACATAAGCTCTAGACTGTAGGTATATATGATTCTTGTGGGTTGGGGACAACTCGCCACAGATAATTGGCCACAGAGGCAACTCGCCACATAATTGAAATTCGTATCAAAGACAAATAGCCACACATTAAAATTCAAGGCAATACTCAAATTCGCAACAATTTAGACTATATTTCTATGGTAACACAAGACAAATCCAGAAGCTGTAAACTAATTCGGAACTATGGCGGAAGAAATTCGCTTCACAAAATCAGAAAGAGGCTCTGACAAATTAATATATCTTGGCTACATGTACACGAGACTTAGAGAAAATAAGAATGGAGTTGTTTGGCGCTGTGACAGGCGTGGCGGGTGTAATGCAACAGTCCCATTATCAGAAGATGGAAGCAGTGTCGTCAAAGAACCGTCTGAACACAAGAATCATTCTGCAGACTGGGGAAGGATTAAGGCAAAGGAATGTGTAGAGAACATGAAGGCAAGGGCGGGGACTTCCCGAGAATCAACGTCTGTCATTATTCAAAATGAGTTACAGCGTATTGCAAACGAAGTCAATGTGAATCTAACGAAGAAACCATCTATTAAAAAAATTGTGCGCCGTGCCAGGAAGCTGCACCTACCACCTGAACCAAGGAATATTGAGAACTGAACGTTATAGCCGGCAGATACACTAAGACCGTACAAGGAGAAAGGTGGTTGTTGTATTTTGAACCGGAGGACAAGATGAAACTTATCATATTTGCCACTAATTCACATTTAAATAAATTGTTACGGTTCCATTTTTGGATAATGGACGGGACCTTTATGTCCGCTCCTTCAATCATGCTGCAACTTTACACTATGCATGTCAATGTACAGAGGGAATGGATGCCTGTAGCAATGACGCTGATGGAACGGAAAACCAGGGAGGCGTGTGAAACACTCTTTCGAGTATTGAAACGAGAAGTAGGGCGACGTTTTGAAAATCAATTACACCCAAGATTAATATCTACTGATTACGAACTAACTGTTATAAACGTAATCAAAAGTGAATTTGACGGAGTTTAGGTAGCTGATTGTCTTTTTCACTTAGCCCAGTATTTCTGGAGACGGCTTCAGACCTAAGGATTGGTGCAGCAATATAATGTTTGAAGAAAATTCAGAATTGAGGGCACAGTTCCACTCACTCGTCTCGCTAGCTTTTGTTCCAGTAGAGGATGTCCATGAAGCATTTGACCAACTTCAGGAAACAGTGGAAGGTGATCTGATTCGGGTATTTATCTTTGTATCTCAGTGTGGCAAATTGTTTAGCCTATCTGTGGCAAAGTGTCTATTTGTGGCGAATTGTCCCTATTACCAATATTCTGTGGCCAATTGTCCCAGTTACCAATTTTCTGTGGCCAATTGTCCGGAACCGGATTCTTGTGTGTCTACGTGGAAAAGAACGTACATCTTACATATCTTACACATATTACACATCTTCACCACTACCAGTACGTTCTTCAGGATTAGCACAAACAGTGCATGTTGACTGCAGATGTTCTTTACATATAATAGTGGCGACACGCACTACACCTATTCTTGGACTTAAGATTTCTTTTCCAATCGCACAGCTGACATCTCCCTGGATCCTCTTGTTCTTCGGATGGAGGTGGTTTTCTTTCTTCTACAGTTCTAGTCATTTCTCTAATATTTCTCTTCAGTTGACGTGGCAGATTCGCAAGTTGCTGTCTTTCAAGTAGATACTTTCTGCATAACTCTTTGCTGAGGGTTTATAAGAATTTTCTTCGAACTATGTCAAACTGACCAAGACTGTGTTTCAGTATAATGAAACTATTGATTCCTATTATTTTTAATAGCGTAAAGAACAGTGGTTACTGGTCCTTATATTAGAAGACAAGTAATGAGAATAAAATAGTACACTGAAATAAATGTATAAGCTGTATACACGAAAAACTACAAATTTCAGAAGCTATACAAAATTTATATGCCAGGTGACAACTAATATTTATCCATGTAAACTGGCTTGCGTACAGTAAAGAGTCACGCACGGTTGAAGCGACCTGGCCTGTATGGAAGCTGATACAAATCAACTTGGCCAATAGCAAAGCGCATGAAAATAACCACAACTTATTTTGGGCGAGTCGAATGAAAGGTACAGAAGGGGTGAACGGCATAATCACGTAACCTTGAAGCAGGTCGAAAAGACTCTACGTTTGTCTTCCAATTCAAATGATTATCCAATTCCAAGTTAATCTAATACCGGTGTTGGAAGAAATCTGAGCAGTTTTATGTATAATAAATTTGATTACATCAGTGTTATCAAAATTTAGTGCATCAAACAAATCATTCATTAGCTTTAACACTGTATTAGAATTATTCATAAAGTCATCATATTTATTGTTTACTTCGACTATAACACTTTTACTACGTCACACTACTTTCGACCAATGAAATGGTACGAAAGGACTTCTTTCAACCAATCATGGCTGCTTATCGCACAATTTTATCGCGTCCCTAGCATTTGTTTAATTTTATCACTACCCTAGCATTTGTTTCTTGTTTGCCAACATTTAAAATTACACTGGTCTGGACGTCAAAAAAAAACAGAAAATTACAAACCACTCCAGTCGATGCACAGCACTTTCAAATATGACTCGCATTGGCATTCAAGAACAAGAATTAATAAAGATCACTGGTCATATATGAAGAGCACCATTCGGAAATCCTGAATAAGTTGAGGGATACACCATGTACATCAACGAGTACGCACACGTCCAATATAACATCAACTGAACCACCAATCACTAAAACATTCAAATTTGAAAATTGTACTTTCAATAATTGTTTCTTTTAAAATTATTCATGTTTATTTTTATTTCATCATCGTTAATTAAAACGTTTCTTGTTTATTTCATCATCCCTAATTAAAACTTTTCTAACACTTGTTTATACTATTTAGGTTACGTTTGTTATAGCTTCTGCTGTATGATATTATGGATAGTCACGTATCAGAGATTGTTTAATACTAAGATTCATCTGTCAAGTGACGTTGATTACTGGGATCCGAATGATTGAAATGGAATGCAAATGTTTCAATAAAAATGAAACTGAATCAACAAAGCCTTCTTGACTAGTAACAGTCCTCAGAGTTCAATGATGATTCCATAGTTGGCACAACTGATACCGGTAAAAAGAAAACGTAATCATCATAACATCATAATCATAAAACACTACTGCCATCTAGCGTAATGTTGAGATGGTACAATAATACATTTGAAGATAGTTGCATTTTCGTAAGCCAATTAATATTTTATTGTATTGGAGTACTTTGTTACTTCTAATCTTTATATAGGCCTACTTTCTTCTAATCGTGTAATAGTCAATTAAATCCCACTCGAGTTTTGATATTCTCTAGATAAATCAAAACCTCTAGTGAGATTACTGTTCATAATCACACTTGTATCATCTGCAAATAAATTAGGCCTATCTGGGATAAGTTAGGCCCTAAATTATGATTGAGACTTGAGACTAGATCATTAGTATAAACTTGAAACAATAAAGGACTTAAATTAATGAATATTTTTAGTGTGTAAATAGAATTATTATTGAAGAACTGATATTTTGTGTTTAAAGTCCTGCGTTTGGTTACTTTGAATACAAGTTAGGTATCTCTCGATCATATTAGCTTCAAACTACAGTCTCTCACCTCACACTCCAATTCTTTATGTTTTCGTGTACCCGTATCTATAAGTCAGTGTACAACAGCAATAGTACTCATGTACCTCATGTACAAAATACCACTTGAATTTAATAATAATAATAATAATAATAATAATAATAATAATAATAATAATAATAATAATAATAATAATAATAACAATAATAATGTATTTATTCATACTTAATAATGACAATTAATAATAAACACAATTAATAATAATAATAATAATAATAATAATAATAATAAATAATACTAACTATCACTTAAAATAACATTTAACGTAAATCTAATTTGTATCTTAACCCTACCTGGGTAAGTTTGAACTAAAACCCACGAGTAGGCCTATATGTTCATACAAGCGCCAGTAGGCCTACCTACCTTTCAGCACTACACTCATTTCACTGTCAACTCACTCACTGCACTGGAACTAGGACACATTTCACTGATACTATCCTGATTTCACTAACACTTAAAAAAAATTTTCACTGTTCAAATACTTTGCTCTACCACTATAAACAATAAAACTTCACTGACACACACTTCACTGACACAACACGCTTACACACTTCAATAAATAATAATAATAATAATAATAATAATAATAATAATAATAATAATAATAATAATAATGAAGACACCTTATATGCAATAAGATATAATTTTTTTGATAATCCATTTTGACTCTTGCGTACACTACTTTTAACACTTGAATATAAGTAACTGATTAACTAGCGGACTTAATCGTGTTAATTATATAAGTCTGTGCGGCTTACAGCTGTTTCGGTGCTTCATCTCACCATCCTCAGAGCCTATTAAATCTCGGCATCATCTCGAGCTTCTCTGCCGAGATCTAGTAGGCTCTGAGGATGGTGTGATGAAGCACCGAAACAGCTGTAACCACACAGACTTACATAATTAACACGAGTAAGTCCGCTAGTTAATCAATTACTTATAATTTTTTACCGCAGTTATACATAACTAGCAATTTTCAGGAGCCATCTCCTTTATTTTCGGGAGCCATCACATTTTGCCCATACATGCAATGAGAAAAGCATTCGAGCTGTGATGATACATTTACTGAAATATATTAAACAATATTAAATAACTATGCACTGCACACACATTCTCTCAGAGACGCTCTGTGCTCCCCACTGAAGATATGTAATGACAATATCTAGAGATGCGCAACAAATGTAACAATATTAATCTAAGAAGCACATTCGAATTTATTCCTACAACCACTTTTGTTAACATTATGCATTAGTCATAATGACATAAAAGAAATCGAAGTCTTAAAAAATGTTGGTGTCAATAAACAATTCAGGTATCACAAAATAATTCTTAGTCGCCATGGCTAGGCTTACATGCTGTCCAGAATTTGTCTACCCTTGATTTTTACAATAAGTAAAATGCATTAAGATACTTCAGATGTGATTAAAGGTTGGAATTAACAAATGAAAAAACCTCAAATAAAACAAATTATTAGTGCATACTTTCCAAGTATCTACACATTACGATGAATGATTCTAAACATTTTAAGTGTTTCAAATGAAAAATTTTTCCTTCTTTCTGATAAAATACATTTTCTTCTTCTCTAATGAAGTGCTGGCTACCGAATTTTTCTATTATAGCACTGATCTCCAAGCGCTCACTTTGTTTTGTTTTTGCATTGAACCATATAGTAGGGTCGAGTGCTGCCAAGCTATATGCCATATATACCTACACTTGAAGGCTTTAGGTAACCAAATACAGGACTCTATTTATGTTTAATGTATAATTCAATATCAAAGTTAAGATTATGATTTGTTGTAAATTGTTTGGTACCGTACTCATATGTTAGGATTATGATTTTAACAAACAACTAAGTACATAAACACATAACCATACTAACAATAATCCTTTACTGTACCTATAACATCGTAATACTTGTAGTTAAAGTGTTCGATTTCCTCCCTAAAGCAAAATATGGCGACACAATTCTTATCTTAAACATTCTGGTCACTTATTGCATCAAAGTCCAAGGAACTTAAGATGTTTCTATGGTAATGCAATAATGTGATGAGTTGGTACAAGAAATTTGAAGAGACAATCCATTATTTTTCTTCAAAGATGGACTTGGCTTGAATGAAATAGAATAGCCTACACGTTTTTTGTTTGATAAGTAAAATGTAAAACAAACTATGATCTCAACTTTGAGCAAATAATCAAAATTATGAAAAGTTAAGAATTGTCAAAATTTGTCATTTATCCATAAGCATAAACCATACTGATCATGAATATCTGCTCTGCTGAGTGCCAAAACTCTATTATATTATTTTGCAATTCATTTTGCGTAATTTTCAGAAAAGTCCATGAATATGTTAGAAATTTATTTTTTCAGTCGTTGACTTTACTACTTTATATATTTTGTTAGGTGTTAACCTTTACATAATAAGTTTTGTGATGTATGAACGTTTTCGTTGAGCATGTCAACATCATCAGATACAATCTGTCATTTTACAATATCAATATGTCAGTATTATCTACACAATCTACACATACAATACATGTTTACTATCATATGAGGATAAAACCTATTAAAAATTATATGAATTAGTTTTATAATGTTCAATTGTGGATACCCCAAATGTCAACAATTAAAATATACTTATATTATGCATGGATATATATATTTTTTTCAAGTCATCACATGTGAACAATATTATGAACGATGTAATGATATGAGACTAAAAGTGAGATTAAAATATAAAAATGAGCTACCAGTAACTCTATTCAATGCTTTACTATGCAAATCCTCACATGCATAGTAAAGCATTGAATAGAGTTAGCTCATTTTTATATTTTAATCTCACTTTTAGTCTCATATCATTACATCGTTCATAATATTGTTCACATGTGATGACTTGAAAAAAAAATATATCCATGATAATATAAGTATATTTTAATTGTTGACATTTGGGGTATCCACAATTGAACATTATAAAACTAATTCATATAATTTTTAATAGGTTTTTATCCTCATATGATAGTAAACATGTATTGTATGTGTAGATTGTGTAGATAATACTGACAGTATTGATATTGTAAAATGACAAATTGTATCTGATGATGTTGACATGCTCAACGAAAACGTTCATACATCACACAACTTATTATGTAAAGGTTAACACCTAACAAAATATATAAAGTAGTAAAGTCAACGACTGAAAAAATAAATTTCTAACATCTATTATATTAGACTGAGCAAGAATATAGGGTACCGGTAGCAGTACCAAGAAACAAAATTATACCAAAACTAAGGCTCTTTAATTTATCAAGTAAAATGCTTGCAGGAATGTAAGAGGAAAAATTACCATCATTGGCATTCGCCAAGGAACCTTATCGATCCTTTTTAAGTGCTACAACTATTGATCAGAACTATGAAAAAAAAAAAAAAGCCAGGTACTAGTAGTTCCTACTATTGTTTGTCATTCAAAAATCATATTCACCAAGAAATATCTATTCTTACGAGGATGAAAGAAATAAGTGGGACTATTGGAGGGAAAAGAGTAACCAAGGTTAATAATCAGAAAATATATCCAAACGCATGGTATCTGCTTCCCTGAGGGCCAAGAAAATGCTTGCAGAACTGTGAGAGAAGAAAACACAACCATTGGTAACTGTCAGGGAATAATGTCAGACTTGACAATTCCTGAAAGAAATCATGCTTCCTTTTCATCACTAGCAAACAATGTAAGAATGATTGCAGCAGGAGCAAATCATAATTAATTACCGGTACTTGGTTAGGTACACATCAACCAAATGAATTTACATATATGCAGCAAGATGACAAGAAAATGAGCACTTTCTGTAGCATTTATGGTCTGGAAAAAAAAAAAAACGTGGCTAAGTGTGAGTGAAAAGAAACAACAAAGTCTATATTGTTTTTTTATTTTTCGTTAGTTGGTGGTAAAGGACTGTGGACGGACGATGATAGGTTGTAAGGATCTCAGACATTTAAGTGAATGAATTAAAGAACACGAGGAAAATGCCTGTAAATTAAAAATATTTGGGACTGTTAACACTATTGCACAGATCGACTCTGTACCAGATGTAGCCATCTGAAATTTTAAAGAAAGACTAAATTGGTCTATCGTATTCAAATAATCTTTAGAGAATTTTGCACATTCTTTAAAGATAGGCCCATATAAAACATACATTTTTATATTTACATTCAGCCATAACTGTCGTGTTGATAGCTGCGTTCAGCTATAACAGTCAAGCTGTACGGTTTGGCCTGTAGCATCTCTGGGAGAGAACTCTTGTGAACAAGGCAAGCAAGGATCTGCACACAATGTAGCCCGTGGAGTTGGAGTTGTGGATCTATTGCTATTGTGCACTATGCCAAGTCTGAATGGAGAGTTCGCAGTTTTCGTGGTGTGTGTTTGTATTGTGCTAAACGCAATATTTTTTTACCCATATAAAATCATATTCCTAACATATGAGTACGGTACGGTACCAAACAATTTACAACAAATCATAATCTTAATTTTGATATTGAATTATATATTAAACATAAATAGAGTCCTGTATTTGGTTACCGGTACATAAAGCCTTCAAGTGTAGGCATATATTGGCATATAGCTTGGCAGCACTCGACCCTACTACATGGTTCAATGCAAAAACAAAACAAAGCGGGCGCTTGGAGATCAGTGCTATAAAAGAAAAAATCGGTAGCCAGCACTTCATTAGGGAAGAAGAAAATGTATTTTATCAGAAAGAAGAAAAAATTTTTCATTTGAAACACTTAAAATGTTTAGAGTCATTCATCGTAATGTGTAGATACTTGGAAAGTATGCACTAATAATTTGTTTTATTTTAGGTTTGTATCGATATTTACGTTTTTTCATTTGTTAATTCCAACCTTTAATCAAATCTGAAGTATCTTAATGCGTTTTACTTATTGCAAAAATCAAGGGTAGACAAATTCTGGACAGCATGTAAGCCTAGCCATGGCTACTAAGAAAAAGAACTAAGAAAGAAACTAGTGAAGTGTTTTGTGTGGAATGTAGCATTGTATGGGGCAGAAACATGAACATTACGACGAAGTGAAGAGAAGCAACTAGAAGCACTTGAAATGTGGGTATGGAGAACAATGGAGCGTGTGAAATTTACAGACAGAATAAGAAACGAAGCTGTGTTGAAAAGAGTGGGTGAAGAAAGAATAATGCTGAAATTGATCACGGAGAGAAAAAGGAATTGTCTGGGTCACTGGGTGAGAAGAAACTGCCTACTGAAGGATGCACTGGAAGGAATAGTGAATGGGAGAAGAGTTCGGGTTAGAAGAAGATATCAAATAATAGGCGACATTAAGATACAGTATATGGATCATATGCGGAGACTAAAAGGAAGGCAGAAAATAGGAAAGACTGGAAAAAGCTGGGTTTGCAGTGAAAGACCTCCCTTGGGCAGAATAGTAGGCTTATGAATGAATGCTGTTAAGAGCCACTATTTTATATCAGGTTGTTCTTATAACTGTACTAATTTCAATAATTTAAGACTTAAAACTTTCTTAGTTGAAATGTTAGAACTGGACACTGAAGATGACATCACACTGGTATCAAAACGGGACCCATCTGTCATAAAGGTAAATAACCTCTTTAAAATTATAACATTTTTAACGTTTCAACTAAGAAAGTTTCAAGTTTTAAACAAGTGTTAACGTGAACAAGAAACAATCAATAATTTAACTTTTAAGAAGAGAAAGTGGACTTAAGAGTTTAGGCTATGAGACTCCTGATTTAGCTATTTGTTAGGAATCATCAAGCAGAAATCACATTTATTGTAGGAATGTAATCATTCTATTTATTTTAAATATGAATGGTTGTGTGATTGCCTGAAAAATTACACTATTTTGTTTTCCATGCTAATTATTTGGAGATGATACAACTGAAGTGAATGATTTAAAACATTTTAGGGGATAAAGTTTAAAAAACACAAAGATTCGGCAAGAATATACGAACAATGTAATTTTTTTAACTACCGGTACTGTTAGGAAAAGTAAATATTGCACATCATCTAAGCAACCCATAAAGACAGCAAATAAACACAATGGGAAAGTGAAATTTACGTTTTAGAGACTCAATTCATAAAATTCAGACACAATACTAAACATTCTGGGTCAAGCATACTCGGATTGTTTTTTCTGAAAATTTTTTCACAAACCTGGCTGCAAGAACTTCAAAATATTGTCATTATTAACAAATGTTTACAATGAAAATAATATTCAGGACAATAACCATGTGCTAAAGAAAACTTTTTTCTCTGAAATTATTCACAATTCTCCAGCTGAAGGTAACAATAAGAAATAATGAAACTGAAGTACCGGTATTAAAATTCCATCTATGATGAACATATATGGATGAAATCACTAACAATGCAGAGACGAATCACATTTCCTATAAAGTATAAGAAAATATTATGCCAGTAAAAATGTAATCATATGAACTAGTGTTTTAATAGCTCTACTACACGATTTTAATTGTTTATTCTTGTAACACTGAAACTGAATTCAATATAGTTTACGAGACAGATTTTAATGTAAGAAGTTAAAAAGCTACTGCAAGGTGAGATGTATCACATGCGCCAATTTATAAAATATCAGGGGTGTAGGAAGGACTGATACTGGTACTTCATGTTTAATACATAATTCAAAATCTAACTTAAAATAGTATTATTTGTTGTAAGGTTATTGTTTGGTATGTCAGGATTATGATTTCAACAAACAACTACGAACATACACACATAACCATACTAACAATAACCCTTTACCTGTAACATTTTAATACGGTACTTGTAGTTAAAGTGTTTGTTTCACTTCCTCCTTAAAGCAAGCATCTGGCGACGTAGATCTTACCTTAAACATTCTGGTCAGTTATTTTATCCAAGTCCAAGGAACTGATGATGTTTCCGTGGTAATGCAATAATGTGATTGAGTTGATACGACAATGTCCCACTGAATATCTCAAATAGTATTTTAGCTTTCTTAAAACTGAGAAGGGTCTTCTAACAGTACTGGTATATGTTGATATTGGGATAGTTTGCAAATTTTTTAATTCAGGACGTAAACCTCTAACCCTAGCTACTTAGCTTCTCGTTTTCAACATTTGTCCTCATATCACGAAATAGATACTGGTACTCGCTCACAACACATATCACAAACTCCATTCCTAAACACAGAACATCCTTCTACTCTTCATCTTTCACCGTCTCTGCAGCTCATCTCTGGAACTCTCTACCACAACATGTCAGAGACTGTCGGACATTGTCTAGTTTCAAAAATAAATTAAAATTGCACTTTTTCAATTCAAATTCCTTTCAGTTATAAGCCCTTTTTTCTGTGATAGTTTTGTAAAAATATAGGCTATATATTTCTATCCTTCCTTTCCCCTTTTTGTTCTCTATATCAGCCGATGAATTTATTATCATAGCCTTTTTATTGTGAATTTTATTTAATTTTCGTATTTTCTTTTCTTTTTTATTATTATTTTATTACATTCCATTTTGTTATATTCTTCCTTACGTTTTCCATATTAACCATTTGTACTAAATGGTTGCTTTTACTATATTCCAATGTATTTTACTTTATTTTTTTCTATGTTGAATCTTTCATTCACTACGGTACTTTTAACACTTGAAAATAAATAATTGATTATTTATGTGCCACACATGCTTACATAATTAACACGAGTAAGATCGCCATTTAATCAATTATTTCTATTTTTATATTAGGCCTATGGTATTATTTTCATGCGATTTTATTATGCTATTATTATTATTTTTTGTAATACCAGTATGTTAGTATTCTGTTCTTTAACTTTTTGTTAAATTTTAACTGCTTGTATACTTTGTGACCTGGTAGAGTGTAAGAGAAGACCTTAACTCTGCCAGTATAAATAAAGAATTATTATTATTATTATTATTATTATTATTATTATTATTATTGTTATTAATTGATTAACTAGTGGACTTACTCGTGTTAATTATGACCTTATGACAGACAGGTCCTGTTTCGACACCAGTGTGGTGTCATCTTCAGTGTCTAGTTCGAAAGACACTGAAGGTGACATCACACCGGTGTCGAAATGTTATGTAAGATTTGTGCTGCTTACATAATTAACACGAGTAAGTCCACTAGTTAATCAATTAATTATATTCAAGTGTTAAAAGTAGTGTACACTAGATTCAAAATGTATTATTATTATTATTATTATTATTATTATTATTATTACAGTGAAACCTGTTCAAATCGGAACGTGAATAATCCGGAATCCTGTCTATTTCGGAACAATTTATTGGTCCCGGCGAAATTTGTGTGTATTATGTGTAATTTTTCCTGAATAAAAAGGAAACTGTCCAACGCGGAAACAGAAACTGTCTGCTACTGTTTAAAACGGAAACAATATTTTGGACACACTATATTTTGTAACTATACTTTGAAACAGCGTGTAATTTCAAGGAATATACGAAATATGTAGGTCACTAAGATAAAAACACGTTTTCTTTGCAAAATTTTAGAGGGTACGAGAGTGTGTTGGCCTGTCGGCCATAAATTTTATTACCCTGTTGACTTGGCAGACGAGTCCCTTCAAAAATTTTCAATGCTTCACACCCGTGTACTGTCGTAGCTAAATAGAGCGCAAGTGTAGTGATTTCCAGGTAAAAAAAAAGTTGTATAAAATGAGGCATTAACATTAAGTGATGAAGTAAAAGTTATCGAGATAAAGGAAAATTAGAAACAAAGTCTATGTGAATTAATGCTGAAGTTCAGTGGAAAACTCAGGTGTAACACTTTAAAAATTAAAGATCATAATGAGTGAGTGGCTTGCGGCCGATATTGGTGACAAAAAAGAAACCAGAAAGCAACTGTTTATGTGAAAATAAATGAACTGTTGTGAGAGTGAGTTCATAATCTTTCAAAGAACAAGCCAATTTCTGGATCTATTCTGTAAAGCAAGCTATTGAACTAGGAAAGAAATTAAATAAACCAGAATTCAAGGCTTCTAATAGATGGCTCTTAGTCCAATTAATTAATAATGTAGTGATATGCAGTACAGTATTAGAGTATAGTGTTAGATATTAAATAGAATGAGATTAGTAAACTTTAGTAATGTTTAATGACTAATGAGTGAGTTACGATAATATTTGCACAGAAAATGAGATTTTAATCAAGATGTTTCACCAATGGAATAAGCGACAGAAAGCTGATTTAATGTGATTAATGTTAAATGGAATATTTTGTACTTCTTGCAATTTGCGGCATGCCATTTTGTTTTTCATGTTTATGAATGACAAAATATTCCATTTTAATGTCACACCTGAATAATACGGAAACCTGTCCATAACGGAAAAAAAAATTAGGACCATGTCACTTCCGTTTTGAACAGGTTTCACTGTATTATTATTATTATTATTATTATTATTATTATTATTAATTCTTTCATACACTAATCAGTTTCTAGTACTTGCACTATCTGAGATAAATATTTTGGAGGATAGGCCCTTATTACTTGCACTGGATATCTACATGTTAATCATTGTCATGGTGTAAATGGAGCCTCTATGGGTAAACATGTTTTCTGCAAATCTTTCAATAACTGTGATATTGCATTTTTTAATGATAAAATATTAAAATTTATTGAATAGATCTGAAGCATCACTGTGAAGCCTAAATGTGGCGTATGGGTACTGAATAGAAACATCAATTACCGGTACTTCAAAGATCTTTTTCTGATACCAGTACATACACACCTTCTGGATCAGTGAAATAATGAGGGCCACTGTAACCATAAATTAGTTTCTGCTCCCTTCTATGTCGAGAAGATGTAAGTTTGTTCTAACTACATTTATTTTAAGGCATTCTATACATTATCCTTTCTCAATGGAGGAGATTATTAGTTGCTCTAATGATTTTGCTAAGACATATTTGCAATGCTTTAGCAATTTTGAACTGAGCTAGTGGCTACAGAGCTAGATTCTCATAATCCTGTCGACCCAGGTTTGATGCATGGCATATCCCAGATTTATGACTTGTGATGTGAATAGTTTCATGCAAATAGACTAGCACTTAATGTTGATAAAACCAGTGTAGTCAAATCTAATGCACATAATAGTGCTCAGTTTCCTACAATATTAGATTAAACGGAACTGATCTCAAAGAATCTATAAACACAAAGTTTCTTAGTTTAGAGTTGGATAATCACTTGAACTGGAAAACACATATAGAATATATTAGGTATTCTTCAATTGAGCTCTGTCTCTGGTGCATTAAGATCCTTACCTTCTATTGGCGATATAAACACATTTAAAATGTCATACTTTGCGTATTTTCATCCTATAATGAAATATTTTACAAAAGAAAGCTACAAGGACAGTGACTGGGATGCATAAAAGGATATCATGAAAAAAGATTTTCCAAAATGTAGAAATTTTGACTTTATCTTGTGAGTACTTACATTCTTTTCCTAATACCGGTAATGTTTTATATTAAAAATCAGATATTCACCTACTCTCTGTTAGTCTAAGCTGCTCTAAAAAAAAGAGTTCATTATTAATATATTACGGTCTTCAATGCACTGCCTAGGTACTTTAGCACCAGAATTTATATTAACACAGTGAAATAGTCATTACTTGTTCAATAACGTTCATCAGAGATTATATAAGTGTTAAGAGTGTATTCAAGAATGAAATATCTTAAAGCTTTAAAGTCATGAGAGGATGTTTAGAACAGATTTAACCAAATTTCTACATAGGTACTCGAAACTTCTACACAACTGCTGAATTGTTTTTGTTTGTAAATTGAATTACCGGTACTATATATTTTTCTAAATTATAGACATCAGCTCAAAGAATTTGAGTGACCACAAGGGTCCTGAATACAATAAACATGTACAATATAATGTGATGTGATACATTAAAGAAAAAAGAAAGTTGATTCTTGTTGAAGGCAAATATAAGTGGATTAATTGAAATAGAGATGATGATGTAATATTTGAAGAGAATCCTTGATAATATTTATAAGGACAGACATTACATAATCAAAAGGAATGTGAAGTTCCTTAAGATAATTCCATGTGAATTTGGAAATAGAATCTCTACTGCCAAACAGCAAACCAATGACAGACCATTGTTTAAGAGGGACGTTGTACTTTTGAGAAAGATAAGGCAGACAAGGATCATATATAGACTTCTTCTCAATATCAACTTCGGTGGCCTGATTTAGGTTTCTTTCGAAACGGATAGTAGGGTCAAGAACAAGAGCCTGTTTTAAGCGTCCGTTAATAGCAATAATGTCTGCCAGCCTAAAAGAACCATCTGATGATACACAATGCACTTCCTCATGAATCTCCCAATTTAAAGTTTTTAACGATGTCGCCAAAGCATGTCGTACACGATGATGTCTAGCATTGATCATTAGCTCGCCTTTAGGGCATTGTCCAAGCACGTGTCCAAGTGTTTCAAGCTCACTACAGTCTGGATGACGGCAGCAGGTTATGCTTGGAGTTCTGCCCGATATTGCGCGAACCGCCAAAATATTGCTTGACATTTTTAAAGCATTGGTCCATTCTGAGGAAGATAGGCCCTTTACATTGTACAATTTTATTTAGCTCAACTGATGAAATTGTGTATGATGTAAAATGAATATCTGCTTGGTATGGTAGTAGGCTATATTTTTTATTTTCATTTTAGTAGGTTATGTTACGACACTTTATCAACATTTCAGGATATTTAGCATCTGAATGAGATGAAGGTGATAATGCTGGTGAAATGAGTCTGGGGTCCAGCACCGAAAGTTACCGGTACCCAGCATTTGCTCGTATTGGGTTGAGGGAAAACCCCCGAAAAAACCTCAAGCAAGTAACTTGTCCCGACCAAGTAGGCTATATATTGCATATTTTATGTATAACTCAACTGATAAATTTTTAATACTTGTAAATTGAGAATTAATCTGCTTCCTGTGTATTGTATATTTTTATACATCTTGATTACACAACTTTTAACACTATATCACTTCGGAATATATAATTTATATATGATGAAATAAAAATATTGGAGTGCAAGAGGTCAAACGACTTTATTGTCAAATGTCTGGCATTAGAAAACAACATATATGATGAATTATATATGCTTGTGAATTGAATTAATCTGCTTGTTATATATTGCATACTTTTCTGTAGCTCAGCTGATGAATTTTTTAGGCTTGTAAATTGAATTAATCTGTTGTGCAATGTGTATATTGGTATAGTTCAACTGCTTGCTATGTATTGCATAAGATCTAGTTTTAACTTCCCCAGTTATCAGTCCCAAGCAGTGATGGCATTCTAATTTTTTAACAACTGGTTCTTCCACTGAGGACCCCCAAAAATTTCATAATTTAAACATAAAATATATTAAATACGGTAATAACAACTCATCGACATTGTTTTGCACTACAGTATTACATTTAATAGGTACTATGCTTACCACTCTAATATTACATATAGTTTAAATTTCCGAAACATTAGTGAGATTCATAATGTCTCTAACACCAGGAAAAGAAAGATGATAAAAATGGAAAGAGAAGATTGAAGAAAATCCTAATTTAAAGGCAGTGTTCAAGAATCATCAAACTTCTTAATGTATCCAGCTGTTTGCTGACAACATAAAGTCCACTATAGTCCACTGTAGTTTATTCAGTTGTTGTTTTTCACGAGAAATGAGGGGTATTTTAATCGGTGTTCATTATAGATGCCTGTTGCTAGTAGCCAGAGGTGGGGTGTAGTCAACATATACTGCAGGGCTGTGTCTTCTGCAACTGGTACTGATGATTTTAATTTACTTCTTTTGTGGTTTATGGATGGACAGTATAGAAGAATATGTTCCAGATCTTCATCATGATTATTACACCACAGACAAGTAGGATTATAAGAAAGGTGAAATCGGTGTAGGTACAATTGAGTGACAATGTGACCTGTTCTGGCTCTTATTAAAAATGTTTGAACATGTCTGGGCAAGTTTTTGTACATTTCCAGGTCATTTGGTTTCTTTTGTACAGACTGTAAAATTTTTCCTTTGTCAGAAGAGAGCCAATTGTTGATCCATAGGTTTGTAAAATGAGACTTTACTGAAGCAAAAGCACTGGATAGAGATATCACTTGAAGAGGTCTTGGTTGCAAATATGTTGCCTGTTTTGCAATATTATCGACTTTCTCGTTTCCAGGTATACCACAATGACTAGGTATCCATTGAAATGTTATTTCCTTTTGGAGTTATTTTAGTTTACTTAGTTGTTTCTGAATTGGATTAATGTGCTTGTTATATATTGCATACTTTTGTGTACCTCGGCTGATGAATTGCTTAGGCTTGTAAATTTAATTAATCAGCTGTGTAATGTGTAATGCTGTAAGTGTTCAAGAAAATAATTCTAAAATGGTAAGAAACTATAAAGAAAGCTGCAACACAAGAGAGCTCAGGACAAGAAAACTGTAAGAAAAAAAGACTCTTGAAAGCAGTAGCGGCTGGTGGTCAAAATAATGAGTGTGCTACAATTTCTATATTGGCCTACTGTATACACTTATATGTATTTATCTTAATTTGAGACTCGCCTAGTGACGAAATATGAAATCCATACGACGTTCCTTCCTACTGCAGAACCTGTCAATTACCCTGGTGTTAAACCCTTCATCTTGGATATCATACTCTTTTCTATTGACAGTGTTACTTCACAGAATGGATCCTGTGAATTGTTGGAGGCTATGTATCGTAACAATTGAACAGCTCCATCTATATTCCGGAAGGCAAAGTTGTGTCTTTAATACTCTTTTGTTCAGTACAGTATAGCTGTTGACAGCAACTTCAAGTTCGCGTTCAGGAAAATTAGGCCATCCAAAAATTGCCAGAAAATTTGCTGTTTAACAATTTTGTTGCATCTAGATAGCTTAAAGACTGGAAATGGTGAGTAGTTTTCTGAATTATACGGTCACATACTTCCTTGGCTTCAGTTTTCTGGGATTCCATTCTCCGTCGCTTGCTGGCTGATTCAGGAGGAACCTCAAAAACTAGGTAGACGGCAGTAGCAGTCGGACACTTGAATTACCAAATAGGCCTACATTGTAAATACTTCCGAGTTCTTCCACAAACAAGCGTTCTCTCGTTACACTTTACTTTTGCAATCTCCAAGCTATGTTGTGCTGAAGCTGACTATAGCACTTCCCCGCGTAAAAATAGCCAATCAGGGCAGTGATTTCAGCTTCGCACATGCGCATTAATTGTCTACATTCTCATTTAGAGTTTTGACCAGCACATTGTACCCCCTAAGGCACCAAAGAGCTAAGAGCGAAGACTAAACACTCTATAACGCGTCATAAACATAACCACGGAAAATTGTCAAATGGCAGATCAGATACTATGTTGGTATTGCAAATACATTATTTGAGCAAAAATTATCACTTTACTGGAGCACTGTAGCACATAAGGACGGGCCGCCCCTGCTTGAAAGGAAGAGAAAACAAAGGGAAAGGCAGAAAGCTTCTGGAAATCAAGAATCAGCAAGTAAATTGTTATCACATACATACACAGCAAATTACGATATCTGAAGAATACTGGTGCTTTAAAAGTTGTTTCCGGAATTGTGAGAAGTAGCAATCCAAGTCTGTATACTTCTGAAATGACTACCTGTAATGATTACCAGTACTACCAGTACTAATTTTCGTACATATATTTCACCCCTAAGAAGTATTAGATTATTACGCAATTTTTGATCAGCAAATACAATAGTAATATACGTTACAAGAGCGGTATGTTGACGTTTTCATGGTCGAGGAAAAGATTGAAAAAGCGAAACGTAGTTGAAAACAAACATACCGCTCGTGTATCGTACATTATTTTGTGCGAAGGTCGTTTATTACATACCTGAAAGACGAATTTCTAATTAGTTGCAATGAAATCTCCATGTTGGTTTCTGTTTAATGACGCCAACTTCGGAAAACCAAAATATCTTTCTTCAACATTGTTGCTATAAAATGTTTTCTGTGTTTACTATACTCCAGCAGGCCGTGATATACGTCTGTCTTTTTTTCCCCCCAGTCTATAAATGCGAACTTAAAACAAACGGTAAGGTTATGTAATGATTTATTTTTCATTTTAATATTTTAACAATATTATTTATATAACATATTGCAGTAATAACATCCGCATCTGGAATCTTGTTAATTTTTTCACGGCTTCCTTAATGTTACTTGTATCAGGAATGCAATAAGTTTCGTGGAGTAGTAGACTTTACTCAATTTTTGCAAATATTTAAAAACAATAATTAACATTGCAATTTAGGTGAAATTGCAGTGGTAAGTTTCCAATTTATACTTATTACTATGTTAAACGTCTCTAAAAATAATATGTTACAAGCCTAAAGCAGTAAAATGAATGTCGCGCTTAAGCGGTAAGAAGAGGGAAATTGTTGTGTGTGTTACGTTGGGAATACTGAATGTGGTATTTCACATTAAACGCGTATTGGTTCTGTGTGGAAAACAAGCAAATATGCACGATCTCGCACAAAATTATTTAAACTTATTCTTCAACAAGAGAGAATGAAAATGTATGTTTTATATCACCAGTAATGCTGCAAAATTTTTCTCTCACCAGTGGGAAGGCATTTCAATCAAGAAGAAACATGTGAAGTTTAGCTTATAATGACTGCCAAATTTGTTTGTCTGCTCAATGTAGAGGTTATCCACTTTTCCACCAAATAAGGCTCTATATGCTGCACCTGGATCTTTGTAGATCTGGCACTTTTTGTTTCTCGTCAGTTTTCTCTTGGACACTGCTTAAAGTCTTCTCAAAACCATTTAAGTGCACATTAATGACCACTCTAATAATATCTTCTTTTCTTTTACAACAGTAGGACCTTAATGTCTATTCTGTTGGTTTCTCAGTGTCATAAAGTACACCAGTAGATGAAAACAGCACAGAAAATACCTCCAACAAGAAACAGCACTGGAAATTTTGAAAAAATTATGCATTCTTTCAGTTTGTAAAAATATTTCGCAATCCCATTCTTCTGGATCATCAAACCATTTTCAAAACTTTCTGCTAAGTAGACTCTGTTTTCTTTTATGATATTTGTAAGTCGAGATGAAAAAAAAAAATTCTATCTTGTTGGTGTCAACATTGGAAGTCTATTCTCTACCATTTTCATCAATAATCTTCCTCGTAAGTAATCGTGAAAACTTTGTAACTAATTCAACAATTCATACCATAAATATGCGTAAAAAAAAATTACTTTCATACTCTATCAGCAAGTCTAGCATCCCATCAAAAAGGAGTGCGTTATATGGCAGTAAAAATTTTTAATATCCTCCCCATGGATATAAAAAATCAAACTCTAAACATAAGATTATTTAGGCCCAAATTAAAGAAGTACAGTACCTAATTTCTCACATGAATATTTCTGTGTTGTATTAAGTATTGATACTAAAATTTTGTGTTGTACTAGTAGACTATATTGTAAAACTCTTATGTATACATTTCAACTAGATTTTGACTACAATTAAGACTTTGTAGTACTATTAAGATTTTTTTTTTCCGTTTGACATGTTCCATATTCTAACTGTGAAGCGATGTACGAATACCATGGAATTTAAATAAACACAATATCATTTTCTTCCTTCCTGTCACAAAGATGGACTAAGTTACATTTTTGTTAAAAATATAACAAAACAAAAGTAGAACTCCCTCAAGCAGCAATAACCAGCATCACACTCTTCAATATCTACTCAATGACCTACCCAATGGATTAATTGTTAGAGCGTTGGAAAAGATCAACATCAGTATGGCTGCAAATGATGCAGTCATCTAGAATTCAGCCCCTTCCCCCCAAAAAAAGAAATATAGAGATAAATACCATGAAAACAAACCGTCTATAATTTTTTTTTTACTGTGACACAGAAATGATGATTTTGGAACTAATATTTCCAAGATCAGCATCACTAAATATCTCGAAGTCCTATTTGACAGTAAGCTAAATTGAAAAACCATATCCAGAAACAAATAACTAAAGTTCCAATATATAGGTAGTCTACTGAGACTAATTAAATACTTAGGAGCTAAAAAAGAAACAATGGGCATAATGTACAAAATTTATGCTTACAAAAACTAATCATGAAATACAGTACCAGTAATGAAGTTTTAGTGGAAACATAAAATTTGCTCATAATCAAATTAGAAACAGCTCAAAACAATGCCTCGGGACCAGTAGTGTCATTCAGCCAGCTCACATTAGTTTGCTTGAACTGGTTTTTAAATTTGCCGCAGCTCAAAACCGGTTTTTAAATTTAAGTTAAAAAAATTGCTTTTTTACACATAGGAAGAACATTAATTTAACATTAAATTCCCCAGTTTTTTTAATACTTAAAGGTATGGCACTATTGAGTTCTGATGAAATATTTCAAGTACCGGTAGTAAAGAAACATTCAGAGACCTTGAAATATCACCTCTACCTTGTATTTACATACTTGTAACAGTCTGTTTCATCCACCAAAACAAACTCAGAATTTCACAACTACATCACAAGAACATGCAGTAATTTACATTTCAATTATCACAGGCTTTCCAAAAGTCTCAATGGTTTATCACATACACAAACTCAGCACTGAAACTGAAGCCCTCAAGTATTTTATGTTTTACGTTATTAATGTAGGCCCTACTAGTGATTTTGTTGCATTCATAACTGGTGCTCTAAAGTAAAATTTTGTACTAACCAGTTGATGAGGGTCAGAACATAATCTAGAAGTGAATATAGATTTAATGGGTCCGTCTGTTTGCTTATCATGTAATGTGTATTGTAGTCTTGTATTATTAACTAAGCCACATTTATTAATAGGATTAACATTTTCGGTAATTGTTTGCCATTATCAGATCATCTTATCCAATTGCTTATCGGTCTACACCGCCTCTTCAAAATGAAAATATAATCTAGAAGGCTGTGTGATGTAGAGAACGAAAGTCCTGAAGAGTTTACCAGTTTGAATTCCATGATTTAATAAGAGATTTAGGATCACCCATAGAAAGCTGAGCTCTTATGCTCCAGATTAAAATAAATAAATTTGCTGACACCAGGAACATTTCTTCAGGTAAAGGAGTATAGAAAAGAAATTTACGCCTTACTCTTCATAAGAGAGTGACTTAGTATACTGCAGTGATTTTTCTGGTTTGATACAAAAACTTAATGTCCAGTAAGAAGTGGGTGAATGGAAACTTTTATCCATTCCTCCAAATCAGGGTGTTCAACCTCATAAATACTGCAGGGCAATATTTAAAAAATGTTCTTTTGGAGGGCTGCAGACATCCTCCAATAATAAATACAATTTACATAAATATCTTAGTAAGAAGTGATTACTGTAATTTATAGTAATTAATAATGCAAGTCTATTCAAATATTTTTTTAAAATTTTAAGTTTGAAACTTTGCTATCGGGCCGCAGCAAATATAGTGGCAGGCTGCATGAGGCCCATGGACCGCAGGTTGTGTACCACTGCTCCAAATAAAGTTTGAAGGCAGTGATGAGTAGGGACCGGAATTTTATGTAATATCAAGATGTGAAATACGTACATATTTGTGTAAGAAAAATAAGCTGAATATGTACCAAGTTTTTAAAATCTTGAAAATATTTAATATCAATATCCGGCAGGTATAGGATAGGTAAGACTCTCCAGTAATGATTTCATAGAGCACCTGACTTTTTTAACCCACACTTGACACATTACTATTTTTCCATCTGTAGTGAAAACTTCGTCCATTGCAATCCATGATTTTGTTTTTGTCGTTAGGATTGAAGATACAGGGGCCATTTTAGTTAGTTAAAAGCAGTAGATACACACTTTATAGGTATTGTAAGTACTAAAACTAGAGAACTGAGTGAAATGAATGACACAACAGTACTGCAAGCACTGTTTCGCTTTATTGCATTAGGAGAAAATAAGAGGAGATGTGATACACATGCATTTTAACTGCTCCCTGTAAGAAACAAGTACCTACTAAAACCTCAAACTATAGGCATTTACAAACTGTTGTTTGAAAAGTGACATTCCTGTCTCATTCGGAAGAGTAGGATTATTCCAGCCGAGAACCATACTTTCTAATTGCTCAGAAAATCCCATTTCCATATATGTCTACTAAATTTAAAATAAAGAGGTCAAGCAATAACCTGAAAGTCTCATGTCAGACTTGACACGGGTTTTCCCTGGAAGAATTAGGAAGAGGGTGGGTAAGGTTGCAAATTGCATGGGAACGACTTGTTGAGATGTGTGCAGAACAATTATAGTTCGAGACAAATCATGTCGTCCTCGTCCCCTCCACCGCATGAAGGCACTGCTACTTTCTGAGTGGTTTTTACAATACATGATAGCTGTATGAGAAAAGTTGCCTTTTTTCACTCATATTTACAGTGGGTGGTATGGGGTGAGTGCCTTTATTACTTCCTGCAACTAAGGACGTTATGTTTCGTCCTGAAATATATCCTTTCTTGGGTAGGTAAAAAGGCTTTTTAAATCTGTGTATTTCAAATTGTAAACTTCCCCAGCAGAAGTTTTTTTTTCCCCCCTTCAGAGAAGTAAAAATGAATAAAACCCCTAAATATGTAGATTTATGTAATACCAAGCCATAATATGTAATGTGGGGTAAATATGTAAAAATATGTAGTATCAAATTTTAATATCCTCATCATATCCCTCACGTATTAGACCCTACAGGATCTGTTACGGTCTCATGCCAGCGCTTTCGTGGTCTTCCCAATTTCCTCTTTCCTCTTGGTACATAAGTAAGAATCTGTTTAGGCCATCTAGTGCTATCCATCCTTTTGACATGTTTTTTCCACTGAAGTCGATATTGTTGAACAAAATTAACTATAGGATCCATTTTGAGTTCCTGCAATATGTCCACATTTTTAAGGTGTTCCAGCAAAGAGCATCCCGCTGTTCGTCGCATGAACCTCATTTCAGCTGTCGTCAGCCTTCGCTCATCAGCTTTTCTGATTGTCCATGCCTCGCTACCGTAAGTGAGGACCGGTCGAGCTAATATATTAATGATAATTACAAGATTCGCAAAGATTTGTTTTTTATATACCAGTACGGTTAGGTTGAAAGGAATATAAGATGTAATTACATAAAAATCCGGTCCCTAGTGATGAGTGCTTTTGCATAATGACCACAAGTATGCTTCGTCATCTGTTGGTCATTCGGTAAACCTTAAAGAAACTTATGAGAATCTTGAACCGGTTCTTACAAAGATAAAATATAAATATAATAACTGAATGATCAGTGGAGATCCGAGAGAGTTGTGCCTGCTTCTTGGTCAGCAGACTGTGTATACTAAGTTTCCATATCTCCTCTGTGAATGGGACAGCAGAGCAAGAAGCAGTCACTGGTAACAAAAACACTGGCCACAAAGAACTTCTCTTGAACCTCACACAAGAGGAAATGCAACAAACACAACTTCACCATGAAGAGAAAAAGGCAGTAAGCTTATAGAGCATTTGACTAAATGTGAGTTGTTAATTATGACAATCTAATAGTTTTCGTCGGAAGACTGGCTAACTAAATGGAGAATACAAGCGAGTGAAAACAATCAGTTCATGTTACTTTTGGAACCAGAACTGAAAACTGTCCTCCTGTAACACTTTACAACAAAGAGCTTCCCGAAGCAGACGATGTTTTTTTTTTTTAGTAGGTTATTTTACGACGCTTTATCAACATCTTTGGTTATTTAGCGTCTGAATGAGATGAAAGTGATAATGCCGGTGAAATGAGTCTGGGGTCCAGCACCGAAAGTTACCCAGCATTTGCTCATATTGAGTTGAGGGAAAACCCCGGAAAAAACCTCAACCAGGTAACTTGCCCTGACTGGGAATCGAACCCGGGCCACCTGGTTTCGCAGCCAGACGCGCTGACCGTTACTCCACAGGTGTGGACTCAGACGATGTTAAATATTTAGGTATGCATTTAGATCGCCGATTAACATGGTGTAAACGTATTGAAACTAAATGTTGTTGTCTAGTGCCTAGCATTTGGCAATGAAGCCATTAGCAGTTGAAACTAAATGTAAAGAATTAAATTTTAAAACATCAAATATCTATTGGTTATTGGGACCTAAGTCAAAACTGTCATTAGAAAATAAACTTCTTGTTTATAAAGTCATACTAAAACCAATCTGGACACACGGCATCCAACTGTGGAGAACTGCTAGCAACTCAAACATTGAAATACTGCAGAGGCATCAGTCCAGAACTTTACGTTCCATTGTCACTGCACCATGGTATGTCCGTAATGATTTCATTCATCGTGACCTAAACATTTCAACTGTGAAAGAAGAAATCTCTAAGTTCAGTAAAAAGATACCTGCACCGATTAAATCAACATCCCAATCATTATGCATTAAATTTGCTGGATAATAGTCAAACAATAAGAAGACTTAAAAGGACCAATGCTCTTGACCTTCCATTCATTTTTACTACAGCTGTTTGAAACATTGTTATTTTTCTTTTTGGAGTGTTGTCATGGGATAACATCTCCACTCATATATTCTTTTATAATATTTACTTATTGTCTATTGTAGACAGATTGTAAATGTGGCAGGTGTTAAAAAAATAGTTTTCGTAACATATACCTTTAATATTTTCCACAGTACATGTTTCATTTCATCTCTTTTCCATAATAAATTCAATAACGCGCTACATTCATATTCCTAAAAGTGCCAATGCATGTTGCGGAAAAATGGTAGGTAATAGAGAAAATCTGAGTTCAGGTTTGGATTCAGCACTCCAAGAAACCATAAATGTAGCATAAATTTTATAAAAATTTTATGACAATTTTGCTGGCCTGTGTAATCTGATGTGTTGGTAAGATATCAGTATGCATTTTTCCATTTACAAAACAAAAAAAAAAAAAATCTGAAAATTTTAAATCATCTAATTTTAATGAAAGGAATTAGTGGTTAAAATTTAATTGAAATTATATACAAATTGTGGAAGTTTTAATTCTCAGCAGCACATACTCTTAAACTTAATACAAAAATGAATGACAATACAGCTCGAAGTGATCATATTGTTATTTCCCATCCAAGTGTGCAGGCAATCGGAATATGATATGCCTTCTACTCAGAAACCCATCTGTGAGCACTTTGTCTGTCATTTATTTCTTATCCTTCCAATGCTATTACTGCATACACAACAATGCAATGTATTGGTAGTATTCAAAAATGTAATTTAAAAGAAATAAAAAAATAGACTTTCAAGTTTTCAAGTACAAAATATATTAATAAGCATATTAATAAGATAGACACTAAGAAAATGCGACGAAAGACGGCTAACAAATGCCGAAATGAGATTCATGCGAAAAACTGCTGGATACTCTCTTGTCTTGTCATCGGAACGTAGATATTCTGAAGGAATTAAAAATTGACTCTAGTGTCCTTTATCTGCAGCAATACAGGCTTGAGTGGCAGACACATGTCAAGAGGATGGATCGCTCTAGATGGCCCAGACAGATTTTATCATATGTCCCAAGAGGTCGAAGAAATTTAGGAAGACCTAGGAAACGTTGGCAAGAGACCGTAACAGATCCACTGGGGTCTAACACTTGAAGGCTGATGATGATGATGATGATGATGATGATAAGATAGACCTATTTCCTTTTCCTCTCTTAGTTCTTCACCTACTATTTTTATTCTATTTGAATGAAATAAATTATTTTTCCATTACGAATATTGATAATAGTGAATGCAATATTGGTCATTGGGCAGGTAGCATTCGTCATCATTTAAGTTTTTCTTATATTTAAATCTATTATCTAATATTTGCAGAGAGCCATCAGTGTATTACTGTAGTGCAATGAAGTGTCAAAGGGTTCGATCAAGTTTCTTTTGTAGTGGTAGCAGTATATCTAAGAAATGAAAAATAGATGTTAGTGATTGACATTTTGAAAAGTAAAAAAATTGAATAATAGTAAAGGGTGTAAATGCATGTGCAGACGCATCTTCGGATGTTTCTAACAATTTGTTGGTGTGGCCAAACATTGAACGGTCTCCCATCAGGTGCCTCCTCGTGTGGTGGATAGAGGAATGCTCATCAGATATGATGGGTACTGGGGAAATAAAATACCCAGGGCAGACCAAAACCAGCTACTTTTTTTTTTAGTAGGTTATTTTACGACGCTTTATCAACAGCTTAGGTTATTTAGCATCTGAATGAAATGAAGGTGAAATGAGTCCGGGTCCAGCACCGAAAGTTACCTTTGTTCATATTGGGTTGAGGGAAAACCCTGGAAAAAACCTCAACTAGGTAACTTGCCCTCATCAGGAATCGAATCCGGGCCACCTGGTTTCGCTGCCAGACGGGCTAACCGTTACACCACAGGTATGGACAAAACCAGCTATTACTGCCTTGTAGTATATGGAGTTGGTTCTCCAAAAGCTAGAAGAAGAAAACCCTGACTACAAATTACTTGGTCCTCCAGGTTTGGAGGTTAGGCGTAGGGCTGAAAACCCTACACTGTAAAAAGAATCTTGTTCAGAAAGCCACAATATTTGAAACTGGATTGATGAAAAGGAAATGACTAAGGCAAAGGTTAAAAAGACATGATTTACGGTTAGCTACCTGGGATGTATCAAGCATGCAAGACTTAGATGGGCAGGACACGTAGAAAGGAGCAAGAAATGATCTCAGTTGCAAAGGATATGGAAAGCAAAACCAGGAGGGAGATGTGTGGGAAGACCAAGGAAGAAATGGATAGAGAATATCGAGGAGGATATGAAGTTGGGGATAAGAGGATGGAGGAGGAAGATGCATGATAGAAAAGAATGGGCTTTGATAGTGAGGCAGGCTCTAGCCCTTCAAAGGCTGTAATGCTATGGAGAAGGAGAAACATTCAACACTAGTTAGTGTTGTAAATATTCTGTAGTCTAGACCTAATATCCTTCTGTGTGACGGCAAGTCAGCATTTGCGTGTTTTTAAATTACTCTACACATAATTCTGCAATTGCAGGTTGTACTGTAATTTCCTTTAATTTATTGTCACCTGTTATTACCTTATTTAATATATTTGATACAGGTATTAAAATTATGACATTTGGAGGTTATTAGTGGAGAGAACCAGTTGTTAAAAATTAGAATGTAATCACTGCTTCAGACTGATACTCGAGGCAGTTAAAACCATACCTACACTAGCACTGCAATTATATATCCCACTCATAATCTACCAATTAGTGTGAAAATAAAACAAAAAGCATCAACTACATTTCTCAAGTTAAAGACTTTTTCAGTTAGGTTAGGTACAAAGTGACTTAGAACATATCACTCAAAACTCGTCTGAAGCTAAACACGTTTTTGTTTTACAAAAGAAAGCTATAAGAATAATGGCCGGTGTGCATAAAAGGACCTCATGTAAAAATATTTTCCGAAACTTAGAAATCTTGACTTTACCTTGTGAATACATTCTTTCCGTAATGATGCTGTATATTAAGAACCAAGATAAATTCAGTACTAATCAAGACATTCATCATTTTAATACAAGACATAAATCAGATCTTCATCTACCCTCTGTTAGTCTAAGCTGTTTTAAAAAAGGAGTTCGCTATTCATGTATAACAGTCTTCAATGCACTGCCTAATTATCTTAAAGATTTGAAGAACAACGAGAAAAGGTTCAGAAAAGAATTAACCAAATTTCTACATACTCATACCTTCTACACAATTGATGAATTGTTTATGCTTGTGAATTGAATTATTCTACTTAAATGACATGTACAATTTTATATAGCTCAACTAAAATATGTTTTTATATTGACTTAATCTGTTTACTATGTATTGTATTTTTTGTTTAGCATAACTGATGAATTGTATGTACTGTAAATTGAATAGTATACTGTATAGGTCAACTGATGAATTGTTTAAGCTTATAAATTGAATTAATCTACTTCATATGAATTGTATAGCTTAACGAAAATAAGTTTGTAAATTGAACTAATTTGATTGTATATGTTTGTATAGTTTGGCTGATGAATTGTATATGTTCTTAAATGATTACTAGTCAGTGTAGCTCTACTGATGAATTGTATACAGACCTACTGTAAATTGAATGGTAATATGTATAGCTCAACTGATGAATTGTTTATGATTATAAATTGAATTAATCTACTTGATATTAATTGCACAAATTTGTATAGCTTAATGAAAGTATGCTACTTTGTATTGTATATATTTGTATAGATTTGGCCGATGAATTGTATATGCTTTAAATTGAATAGTAATCTATATAGCTCTACTGATAAATTGTTTGTTTGTAATTTGAAGTAGTTTGCATGATATGTATTATCAATTTCTGTATATCACAACTGGTTGAATTGTTTATGCCTTAAATTTAATTAAATTGTTTTGTATTATAATATAGCTCAACTTATGAATGATCGTTTGCGTTTGTAAATTTAATAATCTGATTGGCTATGTATTGTATACTTTTAGTAGAGCCATCGATGTTGGTCAGTCGACAGACTCGCTAGGCTGCTGATCCGGAGCTGCGTTCGGGCTTGGGTTGGACCCCCCTTTGGACTTTGGTTTCTTCGGAGGTTTTCCCCAGCCGTGGGACTGAAGCCGGATGGTCTATGGCGAGTCCTTGACATCAACCCCTTTGATTTGATTACCCCCTTTGATTTGATTACCTGGTTGGGTTTTTCCGAGGTTTCCCCCACCGAAAAGGCAAATGCCGGGTAATATTTTGGCGAATCCTCGGACCTCATCTCATCTCACTACATCTCGCCAAAATGTAAAAAAAATGTAAAACAATGTAAAAAAATTGTACAAAATTGTAAAAATTGTAGAAAATTACTAAATTGTAAAACTATAAAAATTTGTAAAAATTGTAATTGTAATATTGTAAAATGTTGACATGTTCCACATCTTAAAGCTTCATTGCTCATGTAAGATCTATGGAATAAAATAAATGAATGAATGAATGAACAGAATCTAAAATCTCATACACCACCACTCAAAATTTCTACAAACATTTTGCAAGAACTGAACATTACAACGCAAGTAGAACTCCCTTGCACACCAATTAAGTCACTAGATAACGAGTCCTATAATACAAACTTATCACTGGGAACAGAAATGAAAAGGCAAGAACTGCAATCTATAGGCCTATTGTATAGACTGCAGGGAGTATATTGAAAAACAAACAAACAAACAAACTTTGACAGTGAAATCAAATCTATCTCAGTAGTTTCACAACTTATATTCAGGCCAAAATCATTTAGTACAGTAATATATTAAATATATTAATCTTAGTTGATTCAATGACAGCAATACAGGCAATAGCTTCAAATAAAGATCTTCAATCAAAAATAATAGAAGAGATAAGAAAACAACTCAAACAACTGGACAGTTTAAGAAAACAAACTTTGTTTCAGTTGATGCCTTCACATGTGAGAGTCGAAGCCAATGAGAAAGCAAAAAAGACGATTAAATTCATCCAGAACAAAACACCCATTAATACTGAATCAACCAAGAAGGTAGTAAAATCTAGAACAAAAGAAAAGTTTCTTAAAAAATCCCTATTTATATTGCAGAACAAAACATGAAACAATGTACAGACAACCCAGGATGCTAATAAAAACAAACCAAGAAAAGAATATATAGCCATGTTTCGTCTGAACACAGCTTTGCAGCCCATCTCCACAAATTAAATATATAATGACTCCAAATTATATTGTATTGTATTTATTAACATTCCATGGTATTCATACATGCTTACAGCTAGAATATGGAACAAGTCAAAAAACTTAATACCGTACTATTATAAAGTCTTAATTTATAGTCACAGTCTAGATGAAATATATACAGACGAGATTTACAATATAGTCTACTAGTACAACACAAAGTTTTAGTATAAATTTCATGAAGTGTTATTGAATGTCATGAATTCACCTGCAGAATAGAAGGTGTGAGAAATTAGGTACCGGTACTTCTTTAATTTGGCCCTGAATAATTTTATGTTTTGAGTTTCATTTTTTATATCGATAGAGAGGCTATTAAAAATTTTTACTGCCATATAACACACTCCTTTTTGATAGCACGATAGACTTGTCGATGGAGTATGAAAGTAATTTTTTTTGACGTGTATTTATGCTATGAACTGTTGAATTATCTACAAAGTTTTCACGATTACATACGAGGAATATTATTAATGAAAAGATATACTGACAAGCCATGGGCATTATTTGTAGTTTTTTAAAATAGTCCTACACGATTCCCTAGATTTGGCACCTACTATTATTCTAATTACTCTTTTTTGTAATAGAAATATATTGTTATTATCTGTGGAATTTCCCCAGAATATTATTCTAAAGCTCATTACCGAGTGGAAGTATGCAAAGTATACTGTTTTTAAGGTATTGATATTTACTATCTTTTGCATAGATCTAATAGCAAAACAAGCTGAATTTAGTTTGGGGGTAATTTCTTTAATATGATTTTTCCAATTTAATACATTATCGATTTTTAAGCCAAGAAATTTGATGCACCATTTGTAATGAATAGAACTCAGCTATGAGTAAGGACCACCAGTGGCATGTGGTAGCATGATGTGAAGGGAAACGGTGCCTGTATGTATGCCATTGGTTCGATGCCTGTTGCCTACATATAGTGTTTCCATGGAATTGCTTCTCCAAAAACGTCGTCATTGCACGCTGTTGAGGACCACCTTGTGGCAGAAGCCTTAATTACCTGCAAGCACTGACTTTGACCACATTATATTATACTGGGAAACAAGAAGACTGATGCTTATAAACCAAGAAGCTTGCCATTAGACAACAACAACAACAACAACAGATTACTGGAGTGAATAAGGTTATGACTTCTGATAGATTAACATAATCTTGGCATCAACTTTTTTGTGTACCTAACTATTAATTAAGTTAGTTTGCTAAGGTAAGGCTACCAGATTCTTTTCACAATTTCCAGGGACAGATATTGGTATATGAAAAAACTGCCTTTAGCATTTCTGTTAGTTTTCCGTTTACTTACAGGCTTATTGTTTTTACACACCTTAAAGCAGTGGCCGTCAGCATTCACTGAAATGGGTAAAGTGTATTCGGAGTAACATCAAATGCACCGTCGTGCAGCAGACAGAGAGGGATACAGCATACCCGCCAGCAGCTATGGTGCACCACAGTGCAGTCTCTTATCTGTGGGTAAGAGATGCTAACCCGAGCGTGCTCTGTGCTGACGACCGCTGCCTTAAAGAATTAAAATGCCCATTCTATAAATGTTCATTTTACTTAATTACTGGTACTGCTTAAACTGCTGGTATTTTCAGAAGAAGAATTTTTTTTTTAAGCAGGTCTTCTCTGGATCCCAATTTTTCAGCAAATTCCTAACAGGTCATATTGAAGTTGGTTAAGATAGCATGGATGGCGCTCGAATAGTTTCTAAACTCAGTCTGGATTTTTCTGGATCTCCACAACATTTTCAAAGGAGAAAACATTTCTTCACTGAACATTAGACCTACTTCCAGGAAGATGCATAGATACTTCGACCAACTTCTGGAATTGCACATAGAAAATCATTTTCTCGGAGAAAATTTAAAAAAAATTTCACTCCATTTTGAGAAAAGGGTAGCATTTTTCATTGCACTTTGCTATTTTCTCTGAAGTTACATATTTCTTCAAGCAAGAAATTTCATAAAATAACTTATTTCATCCAGGTCAGGTACATACATCTACAATGAAGGAAAAAAATGGAATGTCTCTTCAAATTTTTCTCTTTCTGGAGGACATCTTAGCAATATACATTTCACAGATATCTTACCTAAATGAATACCAAAGGCACTGTGATATTCAACAGCATTTTTATAAAATTATAACTTCGGAATATGTATGATAAGACTTTCTTGTGTCAAATTCTAACGTACAAGAAATTCTAACACAAGAAAGTCTTATCATACAATTCCGAAGTGATACAGTGTTAAAAGTTGTGTAATCAAGATGTATAATAATTAACACTGAAAATTCGGAGATATCTGTGTATAAATTATGATAAATAGAAGAAATCGAGTAGAAATATCTGTTCGGATCGAATTTCTGCACATTTAAAGGACAAAGCTAAAATTCTTTTAAACATTTATTATCATAATACACTGCTCTCTTAAATTGACTGAGCATATTGAGAATTAAGTCAATGACTTTCCCAAACATGCCATGAAATGTTTCATACAAAACAGTTTTTATCTCTAAAGGGAAGCAAAATGGAGCAAAATTGCATTAAAACTTTTTTGTTTGAAATACTATCTGAAAGAATAACTCCTTAAAATTAATGACATTACTTATGGTTCAACTGTAAGTTACAGGTATTTACGTAAAACAGAACTGATAACACTTCATTAACCTTCACCGTAACTAATTGTAAGAAAGCGAATTAACATAGGTATGTCATTTTTGCTCTAAATTATTAACATCATAGCCTTCGGAGATATACATTCTACATTGTTATTCTTTTGGTGCATGGTAAAACACTAATTTTTACTGCATTTTCATTGTGTTTTCTTTCAGGGGAAGTACTCGTCTTTTAAGAAAAAACTAATCTTATATTTACAGATTTATAGTAGGCCCCACTATTTTTTGGTCCAGGGAAAATACTCGTCTTTAACATAAAAAAAGTCCTTAGAATCCCTTCGGTCTGTACATTTTAACCTAGGCCTATTCGTTCAAGGTCGCAGTGGCGAGCATTCGAATGAAGCTACTGATGCTCTGCTTCATTAAGTTGCTGCTAAATACAAACATTAAACAATATTGCCAAAAGCTCATTCATAATATATTTCAAACTCCGCGCAGATATGGCAATTTAAAATCTGCGTTTTCACATTGCCACTGAAGCTCGAATCAGCTGAGTATCCTAGCGGGCGAGGGAAGAGACAGGCCGAGAAAGAGAAGGAGAAATAGTGGCTTAGAGTAGTGTCACAGTCTAGTATATACAGTCACGAAGCATGAGCTGTGAGGGTGCTAGGAACAATAGACTGTGCCGGTACTATTTCGCATTGTCTGTAATGAGGCGATATTAGCGATCCTAGTGGTTAGCAACTATCTATGGATGCATATTTACTACGTATTGAGCTTCGTGACTGTATGTACTATACTGTGGTGATGTTTTCAATACGCAACTAGAGTGCGAGAGTGAAGTCAAAGTTAATATCCAAATTTAATAACTACGAATGTGGGAGAGAAATCTTACTTTTATTTATTTCAGTGCTAATAATGGTGTATTATTAGAATATAATATCGTGTGCAATTTATTAAAGATCCGCTAAGCAAGTCGTCTTAATTGTGGACATTGAATTGTTAAACCAGCGAATAGGGATTATAAAGAATGGACACTGAGCGAATTTTCCTGTGTTTTGTTTCTCTGTGCGCCAGCGGCTAGTTCCACTTTCAAGCGCTAGAGGTAGTGTAATCGAGCATACGCTAAGTTAACAATTGAGAATAGAATTAAGGCACAGGATCCAAACATCGCCTACCTTATTGCATAATCCAGTAACGCTTTGCTTCAAATAAATTAAAGTTAACAGCTTTTCCTTATTTCTTACTGACGAACTAGTTGTAATAATAATTTTTTATATTATAAAATAATATAATACACTATAAAATTATGTATCAAATTCGTTGACCCCAACAACAATTAAAATATGTAATGATTTGATACCACTGAAAATGGAAAAACAAAACTCTTATGAGAAGTAAAACCATATACCTGTATTATATTATATACAAACGTCTCAACTCTCATAAAGGAACTCTAGAGTCTAGACATTACAGTTAATGACGGATTTATTATTTTATGGATCCAATTTATTTTATTTGAGTACATAATGTACCTAGATGTATTAATTATATGTGTTATATTTCTGCTGTGTCGACTGCTAGCTGGTGTGATGTCAGCGCCAACTCTAGGGCGAAAGCAGAATCTCACGCTTTAGCTGGCTTGAAGGTCATTGAAATCAGTCCGGCTACATCAAAGGTACCGACGCGAAGTGTCCATTCTTTATAATCCCTATTCGCTGGTTAAACCATGTAATGATAAATAATCATTCAGTTTTCCACAACTAATGCTGTTGGTTAGTGTGTACGATTCCCGTGGGCACAGCGACTGCAGAAACGTTTCCGGCGCTAAAAAGAATAAAGATATACGCGCGCAATAGCCAATAGTACAGGATAAAAGAGACTTGAATACTAAGCTTTCAATTCAATAGAATTTAGTCTGCTGGAGAACATGATTTCTTTGAAAAGGTGATCACTGTTTTTGCATTGCAATAAAGAACGATGGAGTTCAACTTCTGATAAAACTGACGCTGCATTACAATGTTTTGTAACTAAAAACAAACAGCTCCTATTAATATCAAATAAAGTAAGTTAGTAGTGGTAGTAGCAATAATAGTAGTAGTAACATGGTATATCAAAGATAATAATAATAATAATAATAATAATAATAATAATAATAATAATAATAATAATAATAATAATAATAATAATAATAATAATAATAACCATCATCATAATCTAGGAAATTGCTTCACCTATATTTTGGGTCAGTGAAGGTAAACCAAGTTTACGACAGAATTAGTCAAGCATAGTGCTATTTTTTTCTTTTGTTCGGAGGAGGGACCCGAAGCCTTACACTGCAGCCTGAGCCTTATAGTGCTCACCATTCCTATTCTGTGAATGGATAGCCTAACGGCCACGCTCTTGTAGCCGCTCTGTGAACTGAAAAGGGGAGTCTGTACTTCCATATCTTATAATGTTAAATTTCTCAATTTTGGGTGCACTTTTCTCAGAAGTTATAAAAGATACAAATGCAGAAAAAATAGGGCATATGTAACATATCTTTATGTATACAACTGGCTAAATAAATTTAAAATTCCACTGAGCGGTTGGCAAATTTTTTTTTTCATTGATAACATTTTTGTATTAAGGGGAGAGGATGGCATTTTTTTAAACTTTTTTCCTATTTGGTGTAAAATATTCATTTTTGGTATGTAGAGAGCTCATAGCTGTGGCAACTCAACCAAATAAAATATTTTGAAAAAAAAATTTGAGGGCCCAAATTTGAAAAAAACATACCCAATGCAGGATTGTACTCAAACCGATATATCTACACCGTTCTTAAAGATAGATTCAAACAGTTTTTTGCAATGTATTTGCAAAAGCATGTTCTACAAACTGTCTGTAACAGAATTTTGATATTAGTCCCTACGTTTGTAAAATAAACAATCAAAATTTAATAACAATTTTCTGATTTCCTTTCTTGCAAACAAACGGACGTATTTTTAAAATGAAATCAATTAACAAAATTCTGTTACAGAGAAACGTTTCCTAATAGTCTAAAGAATGTGTATTCTAAATTTCATGCATGTATCTTTAATAGTTCAGAAATTATATCCATTTTTGTCTGGCAATGTAGCAAAAAAATGAAGTTACTGGAAACCGATAAAAGTGGGTGTGTGATTTAAAAATCCATAGCGCAG
Organism: Periplaneta americana; assembly: GCF_040183065.1. NCBI lineage: Eukaryota > Metazoa > Arthropoda > Insecta > Blattodea > Blattidae > Periplaneta > Periplaneta americana. The sequence continues at coordinate 145,376,310 of NC_091127.1, forward strand.
GAAGTTTAAAAATGACGTCTCAACATCCGACAAGGGCACAAATACCCACAAAATGTTATGCAATGCATTCCACATATATCAAAGGGTATTTAAAAGAAAAAGAATTTATTTTTGAAAATTTAATTTACCGGAAACAACGATAAAAGTGGGCGAGTGATTTAAAAATCCATAACGCAGGAAGTTTAAAAATGGCGACTCAACATCCAATAAGGGCATAAATATCAACAAAATGTTATGCTATGCATTCCACACATATCACAGAGTATTTTAAAGAAAATTTTTTGAAAATTTACTCATTTTTCATCAAAAAATACCATCCTCTCCCCTTAGGAATTACTACAAATTATTATTTTATTTTTTGCTGAAGATGGAAATAATATTATTTTTTTATCCTACTGTGTAAAATTCATCAATTAATATATATACTGTAATTTCAGCCTTATAGGCACAATGTTTTCTGAGAAAAGTGCACCAGTGTCACAAAAATAAGAAAGTGCAGAAAAAAAATTTCATAATTTCCATATCTTACAAGGTTAAAGTCCCCAATTTTGGGTGCACTCTTTTCAGAAGTTATAAGATACAATTGTAGAAAAAAAATAGGGCATATGTAACATGCCTTTACGTTTACAACTCGGTAAATAAATTTAAAATTCCACTGAACGGTTGGCAAATTCTTTTCTTTTTTTTCATTGATAACATTTTTTGCATTAAGAATTACTACAATATTTTTGCTGAAGATAGGGCTAAAAATTGATAACTAGAAAAAACAAAATCATATTATCATTTTACACATATTAAACTACCAAAAAAATTATAAAAACCAAAATTTCATTTTTTGTCAAAATTCGGTGTACAAACTCCCCTTATCCGGAATATAGTATGAAAAATGATATGTGAAGTAAGTATGACGAAATGAGTCCGATGTCCAGTGCCGAAATCACCCACATTTCTACTTTAATCTGTTGAGGGAAAACCCGAGAAAAACCCCAACCAGTAACTTATCCCAGTCAAGATTTGAACGGCGGTGGACTAAGCATGGTGCTTACACGGAATATACTTTTAATTTTTTCATAAAAAGCAAGCCTACTATAGTAATCGTGAGTTGTATGCACACTGTGCTATTGGCAGTTATCTGCTCAGAATGCCGCCCGCAACAGAAATGCAAACGTCGAGGAGATGTGTGATGCATAATTCAGTATTCGGCGTAGGTGAGATTCAGGAAGTAACGGGCAGTGGACATGTTATTAATGCCATCACTTCCGGTAAAGAATTTATAGATGATCTAACATCATAATGCTTCCGGGAAAATAGCAAGATGAAAGCAAATGGACACCAGGATAAAACTTACTTTAGCGACGCGAGGCGAAATTTTCCTCATATTATTCCCAAAAACATGTCTTCAGAAGTTTTCAAAATGTATTATTGTTTTTCTTGAAACGAGCATATTGCTATTAAATATTAAGTTTCTAGTTTTTACAGTGATAACAGTGTTAATGAAAATGTTTGTAGGTTATGGGTAGTATTTGTACTAGACACAGTAACTGCTATAAGTAGCAATAACATCAGCAGTAGTGGTAATGGCAAAACTGATAGTAGTAGCAGTGGCAAGAGTAAGGTCGAAACTAAGGCCGTGTCTCAAAGCTCAAGTCCATACTACACACTAGTGACTAGCAACTAGGTGACTTGTAAACTACACACTAGAGAGCTTTGGAAATGTATGCTTGAAACATGGCCTTCTTCATACACTATTTTTCTAAAAACCATGACATCACGGTGCAGCACTGAATTAAGAAGGCAGTTTCCTAATGCAGTTTCATTACGAATTATGTGGAAAAGATAAGGGCTTAATGTATTACAATAATGTTTAAAACATTGTACAGAAGGTACCTGCAATATCAGTGTTCAAAGTTAACGTGTTATTCTACATTATATTTACATTATTTCACTTCCAAAGCATATTCAGATTTCATAACCCCAATTGCTGATGAGGTATCCATGTTTGTTTAGTGAACAAGTCAACAATCGAGCAAGCATTTTCGTTTACTAGCTACTACGGACTTGATTGCTATGCACTATGTAGCTTTGGATCATAACTTCTGACGTCACATCCGGCTATTTAGTCAACAATCTAGTTCACTTCAGCTGAAAATGTAGCTTTGAGACACGGCCTAATTATCCGCGCTAATGAATGTGAATGACATATTAGGCCTATATTGTTGGAATTTTTACGATATAAATCTGAATATGTGTGCGATCACTTATATAATTAGAGTCCTACAACAATGTAGTAGTAGTAGTAGTAGTAGTAGTAATAATAATAATAATAATAATAATAATAATAATAATAATAATAATAATAATAAATTCACGATGCGCCCTGGAACTATTTTATTTACAACTACACCACTGTATAGAACTACAAATTTTTTCTGTTTGTATGTCGTTGTTTACAAACACGTCTCTACAAATACAACCATACACCAGTTCGTTGGCGGATCCTGTGATACCTGTGTTAACAAAACCAGCTGTGGGACAGTTTTCCTTCCATTTCATTGCTTTATTATAATTATACGTATCACTCCCTATCTTTAAAAGGTAAAAACGTGTTAATGAAGGAACTATGAAAAGCAAACGGGTAATTGAACATGGCGACCTTAACCCCAACTTCCGGAAGTAAAGATCAGTTGCACGTGGCTTCAGGTCATCTGCTGCCCATCGGTCACTTTCCATTTCTGATGTGTTCATAAGCTTATTGCGAGAAAGCGATGAACCCACAAGCGATTAGCGAACATACAGCTTATACGAGTTTCAGTAGGCCTACAGGCATGCGACAGAATTATTGCCAAATTGAGTTGTCCATGTTCCGTACCCTATCGTAGGCCTACTTGGTGAAAGTTTAGTGATCATCAGAAGTTTGAAAGTTTGATGAAAACAAACGTTTGAAAATTTCTTGAACAGCTTTTTCTTTTCTCGTACAATTCCTCCCCTTCCGTATTGCAAATTTCCATTTCCCTCTTATTTTTATTTTTCATTATTATGACCGTGATAATCATCCACAAATATGTAGAATCTAAGTTTGTGTCTCCTATCGGGAATACACGATAACTGAGGATGTATTTGTAGGCAATTGGCGTACTCGACCTAAACGTGTGTTCTACAAGCCTAGAAATGTTATCGATTGCAAACTATGTAGAATTTACTAAATTCTAATACCTCCTCTCTCATTATAATATACTCCTAATACCAGGAGACAATTTCTATAGGAACTCCCAAGCACACAATTTTCGGAATTACAAACACGTCTATCAGAGCAATAGCAAATTGAAAACGGTAATATAAGGTGAAGCAGGAATGAAGAGCTTGAAGCCTCAAAATATAATTTTTTTGTCAGTTGTTTCTACAGTATTTATTTTTCTAATTCTACGTATATGCATATACATTATGTACATAATAATACACGCCTTCCTGTCAGAAGTAATATTTTTGACTTAGTGTAAGCCGAAGCGTACAAATCTATATGAATGTATAATAGGCCTACATGTGTTATTAGAAATGGAAATGACATTATGTTATTGTATCACACACAGACCCTGTTAAAGCTGCAGTTTGCCATTTGATTTATTCGTTAAAATTATATCTAAGGACTGATTTACTGTGGTAAAATTTAGGCGAGTTTCCTTAAATTTCAATTTTAACTTGTGGATGTGAACATGTGCCAATGTTATTAATTTTTTAAATAGTGGGTATAACTAGATAAGATGACATATATGAATTTAATATATGTATAAAGTATTGCGTTATCATATATTCTTAGGAAAAAGAATGATTAATGTCATACAGAAAATCGTATGTTACGTGTATGATATAATAAACGTATTGAAGATAGATGAATACTTCGTTCTCTTTTCGGGCGGGCTAATTAACTGCCTCCTGTTTGCTACTCACAGGCGCGAGAAAAGAGGCCTTCACAATAAATGTACCCATTTCAGCAACTACTATGATAATAAACCCCCCCCTTCACCAGCCGCCAATAGCTTTTTAGCTATTTCTACTTATATAGGTAAAGAAACGAAGATCACTTGAAGGTTCCGAGAACAAATTAATTATTGTAATAGTCTAAACATAGGAATTAAAGAATGAAGATAGATTTCAAAAATGGAAGGATAATCTTGTTAGATAAAACGCCAATGTATATCAGCAATTAAAGTAAGAGGAATAGAGTAATTTATTTTAAAATGTGTGTAATAGATATGTAGGACGATTTCTGCTTTCTACCGTTCTAGCAGGGAATGTAGAAAACGAAAGGAATACGCAATCAGTGAAGAGTTATTTGGAGACATTAATTGGTATGCTTGACCTAAACTTTTGTTCTACATGCCTAGAAATGGTATCGATTGCAAGGAACCTAGACCGAGAAAAGATGTATTTGAAGATAGCTCGTGAGCTTTCGATTACAAAGTATTTTGAATCTAAGTTAATGTCTCCTATCGGGAATACACGATAACTGAGTATGTATTTGTAGACAATTGGTGTACTCGACCTAAACGTGTGTTCTACAAGCCTAGAAATGCTTGGTTCCGTTAAGGAACTAAATTGTAATATCTCCTCTCTCATTATAATATACCGTACTCCTAGTTATTGTTTGGCAGCCCCTAACCTTGTGAGGTAGATAATTCCATTCACGGGGACTGGAAGAGTAAAAGAGGATGATTAGTGGGATGTTCTATGAGGAGGAATTGCTAGGATTTGGCTCTCCTGTGACCAGGTGTTTAGATTGTGATTGGAGGATAAATAGTTAAACCGGGAAAATAGATAATTTGGAGTAGAAGCAGTAGCGGCCAGCGGTTGCAAAGGTTGGCAGTTCTGCATGAAAAATAGTGTATTTAGCAAACGCATGCTATTTATTGCATCTAAATCGGGTAACGCGTGTAATTACAGCCCCTTCTCGAAGTTGACTGTGCACCCGAAATTGTACTCCAACCATCCGTGCGCTACACTTCTCCCATCTGGTACAACTAGTCACGTAGTGGAGATGTGCCCACATGCTTTTCTAGTTTTTTAAGTCAAATTAACTAAATCCTTCACTCCCATGTTTGTCCATGTATTTTCTCCTCTAAACAGAATACAGAAAGCGTTTTCATGAGCGCAGCAAAAAACCAATCGTTTCCATTACACATTTCGGTATAGAAGTGGCTAGTAGGCTACATGATTTCCTCAACTTCTTCCAGAAATTTCAATATTTAAAGTTTGTGTAGGACGTCCTAATTTCTTAAGTTAACATGCAATTTCTCTTTTAATTTCGAAAAGGGTTGGTCGATTAGGTTTTCATTTCATTCATTTTTAATATAAAATATTTCCTTAGACACACTGACTAATCACATCACACCACCCACAGTACTATAACACACTGGAACTGTAATGATATACAGAAGCCTGTGTGTTCTAACGCAGGTCATAAAGAGATGAGGGTGTTGGCGGTTCTTTTGTATATTCGGAGAGAGCTGCTTCGGTTGCAGCTCTAATGCAGTCTTATGGGACGGTGAAGAAAACCAGTTTTCTGCTGCCGACTACCCTACGTTGAGCTCCAGGAACTGCCGATCACAGATCCGAAAAGTACACTACAGCTAAAATTCTCGAGCAGTTCAAGGCTCTTACAGACAGTAAAATCTCAAATCGAAGGAGAATGAATTGGAAAAATAAATGAAAGAAAGAAATAGATTACATAAAAGCACGTTTTACATTTTTAATTTTTTCAGGTCCATTTAAATGGCGGTTCTGCAGCTCTGCAGTTCTTATTGTAGAGCCGCCCCTGCGTAGAAGTGTGGAGAACTCGAAACAGACGAGACAGCGAATGAAGTGTTCTACGGTTATTGAGTCGCAGCCAGGATAAATATTTGAACTGGGATGTAATATGGTCAAATCTGCGAGAATTGCTGATGAATAAAATGAATTTGTTCTCTTATATAAATAGAAACTTGTTTGTGTTTATTGTTATTATGCAGGTTGCAGACAGTTATGAATTTGGTTGTATGTCTCAAATTTCGCAGCTGTGGTTCATGATAGGGTTGCTACCTTAGAAGATAAATTACCTGCTGTTTTGAATATCTTTGCCATGAGGAGGTGTGAAAGTTATCGAAGTCTTCTTCTTGTTAACCCGCGCTTTGTTCCTACAAAAAACGTCCATTGAAGAAAGGATCCTCGATATTTTGAACATTCAGAAACTGATCTCACTGTTCGAACGTGATTCTTACTTGGTATTCAGTCCATTCTTCTACATCTGGAGAAATACTTTATTCTCCACACAGGTGATGCTTTCTATACACAGTTCAGTGTCTTTGGAAGATCATGAACACAATGTTAACTATTTTCACAATGGTGTCTGCATGTGCCGGTAGCAAGTCGCGGCGTAGCCTAGTTGGCCTCAGCTATGCATGTAAGCCACTGCCACTGAATCGAATCCCAACTGGGGCATAAATTTTACTCACTGTCAATTCGATGTACTCGTACTTTGTTGTCTTTGGCGAAGTTCTCATGTGTTCGTCTACTAGTGTAATGTGGGCCAAGGGAAACCCAACACAGGAAACAAAACTCCGCTATATAAGACTTACATTTCTATGTCCATGTGATGGAATGTATGGGGAAAAATGATGAATAGACAGACAGATAGATATTTTAATGTCATTCAGCAGAAGGATCTCCCTGTCCTGGAAGGAATTTTGGGCCCTTAAATTCATTCTACTTGACAAAACCTTAAGCAGAAAAACTAAAATACAGGCACTGGAGACCTGTGTTAATCCTGTACTACTTTATGGGTGCCAAACATGGTCGCTAATAGGGAAACACAGGACTAAACTACAAATGTGTCAAAGGAAAATGATGCGCGAAATTATGGGCGTGTCACTGAAGGAGAAAATCCCAAATGCGACACTGTACCAACTAGCAGATACACAAGACATCACACATGCAGCCATTACATCCAAATGGAAATGGGGTGGACACGTGACAGATGGACATACCGAGCTACCATTTGGGACCCCCGTATAGGTAGGAGACTTCAAGGCAGACCTCGGCGCAGATGGGCAGACTTCTTCAAAGAACAGGCGTCAATAATGGTCCAGAGAGGCAAGAGACAGAAGAAAGTGGAAACTACTCGAGGGGCATTTGTGCATAGACAGGAAGTTGTAAAAGGCTGTGAGAGAATCACTGTTAAATAAATTCAAGTTCCTTGACTTAAATATCATGTCTAACGTGAACTAGCTCATCACGTTAGGCAAATAGAGCTTTCCCTTATTTAAGGAGGCCTTTGCCCTTCATGGGACACAATAGGCTATCTTTATCTTTATCTTTATCAGCAAATATACAGCTCATAGACAACGTCAAAATAAAAATACATATTACATGGCCTACAATAATATGGATAGATATTGAAATAAAATCAAAATAAATATACAATTACAAAGACAGATTAAAAGTGTTAAAAGAAATGGTATAAGATGAGGTTAAAATGTACAAATGTGTCATTTACATGAGGTTAAAACAATAGTATCTAAAATGTAATATTGCTAAACTCATTGACTCTGTACTGTACTCCAACAACGAGAAAGTCTCAGGGGAATGAGACGCAGCGGGGTGATGCTATGAATGAATGTTGATGTCATAAGGTCACACACGTGGGTACACGCATCTCCATTGGCTAACTCTCAAAGCACAAACGATAACACTGATACACACATACTTATACTACCCTAGTCACAAAATTAAATCACAGTTAATTTCCTGGTCTTTTAATCCCTCCATATAGGAAATAACATATGCAGGAGAGCGCATGGTTTTTAAACTGACGTTATAACGGTAATATTATCTATCTACTTCGCTCCAATAGATGACGTAATAGTAAGCACATTCCTTTCTCGGTTAATCTCCTGGTTGGAGAACAGTAGAGTGGATTTGCCATCAATGCCTTTCTCGCTAACTTCTGAAAGTAAAATATGATTTATTTATTTATTATATTAATGGGTAAAGAGTTATAAAGTTTATGTGATATGGAAATAAAACTATTGCTTGTAGTACTATATTTGTACTTAGTTAAATATATATCAAGTCTGGAACGGGTTGAATAATTATGAATAGATGAATAAGTAGGGAGATTATGCACATTACGCTTAGCATACAGAAGGTAATCGAGAATAAACATTGACGGCAACGTAAGTATTCCTAGTTGAACAAAAAGTGGTTTACAATGAGTTCTAAAAGAGATACCACAAATAATATTCACTGCTCTCTTTTGAAGAATAAACAACTTAGAAACCGATGATGTAGAATAAATATAAATTATTCTCATAATTTACAGTAGATCAGAGGTTTCCGCTAAAATTAGTGCTTTTACAATCATTAGAGGGGGGGATGACATTTGAATTGCATAATGTAGGTATATTTATGTACCGGTATTATATGTAGGCCTACTGTTTGCAACACTGACTAATATCTTCGCCATCTATTCATAGAAGTAATAACTAAAGAAGCTACGCTTACACGAATAAATTATCGATCACTATCGATTAGTGGGGTTCGGGTATCTTTGAACGCCTGTGTACCAATCAATTCAATTCTGTTTCGATGATATTTTAATCTTTAGTGTAACTGTATGCACGTATGATTGTAAAGATTTTTTTTTCAGCTTGAGTAGCAATATACAAAAATGGAATGTTCTGCGAAATTCTGTTGAAAAATAAAAATAAGTTGAAACTAAGGGACATGCGTATTTTGAAATATTGTTACACTCAATATTGTGACCTAAAGCATATTTGTATTATAATTAAATTGGTAGTTTTCTATTATAAATATAAACCATTCCATCAATGAATCTGACATTCGCATTCCAAAAAATTGCATTATAATTTGTCGTGACCAAGTCTCCCATACTTCTGTGATCAGAAATAGGTCACTTTTATAACATTTGTGTATTACAATCCTTTATAGTCACAGTTCAAATTGTTCTGTCAGTTAACTGACATTGCTGGTGAATACCGATATAGACCTAACTCAGTGATCTAACTAGTTTCAGTAAACAATTGAGTCCATCAAATGTGTGGGGCATGATTTATATCCCTGAGGACAGCAGAGTACCCTGTGGCTCTATTTGAAGAGATTCCCAGAAAGAAAGTGCTGGCATAACGCACTTTTTTGTGAAATTAAACTCTAGTGCCAACAGCGATGCTGTCAGCAGTATATACGTGGCCACACTTCTGATTTCTTCTCGTGGTCGACGAGAGGATTCAACACTGAACCGAGCGGGCGTGTCTTATCAGTTATCATTCTCTTTACTCAATTCCGCTACGAATTAGGGCTATACTACACGAACGTTAAAAATGTTGCGTTGACAGGCGTTTGGTAACGTGTGAAAAATGTGTAAACTACACGTTGCGTTAGGGACGCCGTGTTTGGTTTCAGAACTGCAATGGATGGTATAACGGTTGCATATGTAGCTCTGCTATGTGTTCAATTTATAAGTCTGTCTCAAAAAAAGAGGAAAAGGAGATGGTGAATTCATCCCGCAAACATTAAGAGACTGAATGAATGAATGAATGAATGAATGAGTGGGGGGAAGTGGGAGGAGAAACTTTAAAGGTACGTGAAAACACGTCCTTTTTGCAAGGGGGGAGTTGGGGCTGTGAAAAACTGAATATGTGAGCTCCAAGCCTCTTGGCCACTTGTCTCACTTCGGGTTTCGCCGCCCCAGTGAAGGAGCGCTAGAAATTTCTAGTGGGTAAGCCGAAAATGGACGTAACTGATTAGCTACAACATACGGGGGGGAGGAGGGGCAGAAGTACAGCGACCTGATCCGGAGGAGAGACGCGATGGAGGAGAAGTCTAGGCACGAAACGGTGATAGCCAGTTTGGCTGTTTGAAGATTCGAACGCGTAGGGATTAATCTTACAATAGCCAATTGGCGCTTTGATGATTTTTCTCAGATCAGGAGACCAGCCAATTGGCTCGTTGATGACTCCAGTGATCTGTACAAGGGGACGATTGAACCCTGCCAGGGCCCGAGTTCGATGTGAACAATCATTAATCTTGAGCCGCCACCAATGTCTGGGGAAGTGAATGCAGGTCCGTGGCCCATTTCTTTTAGGGCTCATCCCGACATTTGTCTTAACGTCTTAGGAAAACCACGGAAAAACCTTAGGCAGGATGAGATGTCTCAATTTTAGAGACTAGCCAGTTGGCTCTTAGGTAAAATGACTTGATTCGATGGATGTAGACTAGCCAATTGGCTCTATTACAACTCCATCCATCAGCAAAACGGATTTATTGGGGACGATATGTTAGCTCAAGTTATTTAACCATCATAACGGTATTACCCAATTGGCTTTTTAATGGTTTCTGTCAGATCCGGAGACTAGTCAATTGACTCTTCACTCCGTAGACCTGTAAGAGGGATAGAATGGATTTATAGCCCGAGTTAGAGCAGGCCATTTCACAGCGGTTGCTTATTAGATTAAGTCATGAATTAATAATCTACTACCTAAATCTGGGAGTGACACCTGCCTCCCTGTTTTCATGTCTTAAGAGAATAGCTAGTGGACCTGTCTGGTGTCTTCGCCGTAACCTAGGATCATACCGGCCAAGGCCAGATATGAGCGGGTTGGGGCTGGCACGAGCGGCCTCATACAGGATTAAGAGACTTTCGACAGGAAAGTTTTATACTGTACTGCATTTGAAAATCACCGACAGTACCCCCCAACAAGTTTTTTCTCTATTACAGAATGTCGATAAAAAGTTTTGATGATCTTTTGAATTTAATTTCTCATAAAATTAGGAAAACTGATATTGTAATGAGGAAATCAGTTCATCCTGTCGAAAAGTTGGTTGTAACATTAAGGTAAGTAATAAAATTTGCCTTAATTTGTAATGATTATATTTTTATTATATGCATAATATGTTGAAAATTAAGAACATTACAAGCTGCAGAAAATGATTATATTTTCATTTTTTGCGTAATATGTTGAAAATTAAGAACATTGCAAGCTGCAAAAATCATTACTGACTGAAATTAACAATGAACTCAGAATCATTTGAACCATCGGCAATAACACTCAACGGCGACATATCTGACAATTGGGAAATTCTTGATGTTGCCCGTTGCTCGACAAGCAGGTTTCTGAAAACTTCACAAACTTTGAAACGGGCTTCAATTGCAAGCTCTGGAGGTAAATTGTCCATGATTTTGACAAATGATAATAGGAAAGCTTTGTTTCCATTCTTGTCATTCTCTCGGTCTTGTCTTTGTGTGGTCACGCTCTCTGATAATATGTTTGTAATATCCCTTGTTGCAGTTACTTTTCAGATTTTTCTTTTCTTCCTGTCCCTGTCGAGCGAAGAGATGGCCCCGATTTTGTTTGGGTATCGTTTACATTACTCTCATGACCCGAAGTAGCCTGAGAAATAATACCATCCGGTATGTCTTCTTGTTTAGGTGGAGGTATATTCGAAATGGTTTCATTCTCACCAAGAGTAGGTAGTAAAAACTGCATTTGCTTCACAATATCCAGTCTGTTATTGACGTTGCATTGGTGACGCACATGTAGTATGCAAAAGATGGCGTTACCAACGCAGACCTCTGCGTTGAAACTTCTCAACGTCGAAGCAACGCAACCAAACGCAGCATTTTTAACGCTTGTGTAGTATAGTCATGCAATTATACAAGCAATCATATTACCAAAAATTAAGTTCCTATAAAAGAACGTTGTCAACGCAACGTTTTTAACGTTCGTGTAGTATAGCCCTAAGGGGATACCGTATTAAAAAAGGCCACAAGTACAAAACTAGATTTTGTGTAATCGATTGTCACTTCTAAAAATGTATACTATGACATACCGTTATGAAAAATTCTTCCTGATATGTGGTATAGGCCTGTAACTCGTTTCGAGTTAAAAATTGAGGTTTTATTAAGGAAGTGCTAAAATTTAATACGATTAAAAATAATGTCATTTCATCTTTGGCGTGATAATCTGAAATCTCGTTTGCTTTCGGCTGATGAAACAAAGCTAACGTTGGAATCCATTTTCACTGTTTTTCATATATTTTTTTAATTTCACACTATAAGTTAAATATTTTTTAATTGTTGAACATTTTATATCTCTTTTATATATTCGCTATTGCGGTTGAAGGATTTTTTTTTACAAATCTTGAAGAATCTGTTTATAAGGAGGGTATAAAAAAGATTAGAGCACCGTTGGACTAAGTGTGTTAGTATCACTGAGGACTATGTTGAAAACTGAAACTGTTTCAAAATAACTCTAACTCTTATTTCTATACCTGGCCATGAACTTTTCACATAGTCACAGTAGCAAATAAATAAATGCAATTTTTCTCTCAATTCTAAAATCACAACTATGCAAAATGAAAAGCAAGTTCAGTAATTTTTTTCCAAAGTAGTTCTAAAACGTTTCAGCTTGTTTTGGGATCAATTGGTGTGCCTCGTAAGTTCAGGCGTCATCTGGCTCCTGCTATGTAATTCAAAGTTGAGTTCTTTGAAAGTGGCCAGTAATACGTGCTAAGAATGCCAGTTGTCGAAGAAACCAGTAACCTGGAGCAATTGAAATTTCTCTTTGAAAAATCGTCTTTTTTACATAATTTTTAATTTTTGAGCCACAGGCTAAATAAAAATTTACTAACAACAAAATTAAAAAAAAAAAACGTGCGTATTTTTCACATTGCTGCGATATTAAACAAGTGACTTAACTTGGTAGAAAAGATGAGGATTAACTATGAAAACAAGCTTTAATATGAATACCACAAAGGAAAAAGAAACGAGGACGAATCCAAAAAACATTCGGAGAAAGGAATCGATAAGAAAATAAAGAAAAGAGACAAACCAGAAGGTCCGTCTATGGACGGATATAGATTAGTAGATAAAGCGAATTGGAAGACATGGGACATTATGAGAACGATATAAACAGAAAAATTTGTATATTTGAAAAATGGTATTATTCAAAATTTCGGCAGATAGGCACCGGAGGGATTCGAACCCTCGATCTCCTGTTTACTAGACAGGCGCTTTAACCAACTAAGCCACGGCGCCTCACGTCATCTTCTACCGCCGCACCGACATATCACTGAACAAATAAGAGATCGCATTCTGTTACTAACACACGGATATGTGTACACAGTAATCTGAAATGAAGAGGATATACTACCCGATCGGAACTTATTTTCTGCGACATCCTGAGTGAACTGTAAATAATAACTAAGAGTTTATGGTGTGTAATAAGTAGCGGGAGGAATCATATGCACTAAAAAGTGCCAAAATATGCATGCGCGTATGGAGTTATGAACTAGGATATATGTACAGTACTATAAATAATTGTACATAATTCTAAAGAGTTCGAAAAAAATTAGAATTCATAAAAATATAATAAATAAATAATTAATTCATTTATAGTTTTCTCGCCCAATGGCCACTGGAAACCCAGCATTCTCAACAAGAGGAGTAGAATTTCTACTCCTCTTGATTCTCAAATCTTTACTATTTCTCGCCTTCCTTTTAGTCTCCGCATACGATCCAAATGTTTTAATGTTATCATCTGATATCTTCTTCTGTCCCGAACGTTTCTTCCGTTCACCATTCCTTCCAATACATCCTTCAGTAGGCAGTTTCTTCTTAGCCTCTTCAGTCCTGTTGTAGAGTATATTTTTTGCAGTATCTTGGATACGTTTGAAAATTTGGAAAAATTAAATTTGATAGAAGTGAAAAGTATCACTTTTGGAACATTTCTATACCAGAATTATAAATTAGAATTTAAAATTTGAGGGCACTAAGAGTCAAAATTGCCCCAAAATTTGATTTTCTGTGAAGACTTGTTTTGGAATTTTTGGAACCCCAGAATGATTATGTGACCTATTTTTTTTTCAATTTTTTTTAAATATAAATTCGGGACTGAAGAGGTTAGACGGTGACTCAGCCAATTATTTCTTCTCTTCCTGATTAATTTCAGCATATGAGTAATTTTATTAGCCATTCACGTGATGCGGATTCAATATGAAAAACTACAAAAAGAATATGCTATAAATTGAGAGAAATGAAAATGGATTTTAGGCCTACTCTTTAATATCCTTCCGCATGTGTTTCAGAATTTTGAAAACTTTCGTTCTTATTCTATTTAAATTCATTCCCAAAGAAATAACATAAAGTAAAATGCAATTTACCATTTAAAATAAAATTCCAAGTCAGTTATTACTTAATATAAAATAAATAAATTCAATTTTAAACATGAAAATAAAAATAAATGATAAAATGTCAAATTTGAAACAAAGCAATAAAGAAGTCACACAGTGTTGCCCACTGCCACTTTCACTGTTTAATTTTTGCATAAAAGAATATAGCCTAATAGTTTTTGAATTGAATGAAATTCACACTAAAGCAATAAGTTATAATAAACCACAAAACAAACTTGAACATTGTTATATGTCGTTGATATAGTAATCATGTCTAATTCTAAGGATGATATTTTAAAAAGAGGTGTTTCTCTTTTGAACAATATTTTCAATGATTTTGGTATTAATATTTCAACCTCGAAATGTAAAACCGTAGCCGTTTTAGGTTAACAACCTGCAAGAAGTAAATTAGTAGTAAAAACCAAACCTATTACAAGCAAAATCAGCCCAGGGAGTAGAGGGAAATTTAAGCTTCCACTTTTACAGACAATTGCCATTAATGACAGTAGAGATGTTAGTCCTACGTGACCGCTGTCTTTACCCTCAAGGAAATGTCCCTGGTACTCATTTCTGTTAGCGGCTGAGTAAAGCCCGGGCCGGAAGAATTAGATCAATAGAGAAAATCCATGACAACATCTTGAATCGAGCCCTCGACATCCCGACTTTACAGCGTTAAATAATAATAATAATAATAATAATAATAATAATAATAATAATCCGTGGCGCTACAGCTATGAAGGGCCCAGACCGATCAGCCGGCTGCTGGCCTCACGTCCACATGCCGAAGCATAGGTGGAAAATCATCCAACCAGAATTCAGGTATCGTGTGGTTAACACGATGATCCCCCCCAACCGTTATAGCTGGCTTTCGCAACCGGATTTCGCTGCCTATCGTAGCTCCCCAAGTGCATCACGATGCTGGATGGGCACTGGTCTCATACAGTGACCAAAATTTCATGAGAAAATTTCTTCCCCCATGAGGAGTCGAACCAGCGCGCATTCCGTAACGCGAGTCCTAGGCAGGATGCCTTAGACCGCGACGCCACGGCGCGGAACGTTAAAATAGTAATACAGAATATAATATTAGAAAAAGTAAATTAATTTAACAATCTAGGATGCAAAATTACCATAACATAATTATGAAAGTGAAGATGATTTCCGAACAAAATTCATTGAATACCAAAAAATCTTAGGCAAACTGAATCAAATTTTCAAACCTGATTAGGTTCAAAGAAGAACAAGAATTAAAGTATACAGTAACTTAAGACACATTAGTAATTCCTCTTTTCCATATTGTATCGAAATTTGGATAGTTCAGAAACAAGATTAAACACTGCAGAAATAAAATGTTTAGGAAAATAGTTGGAAATGCTTTATACCATTGCCACCGGGTGCTTGCCCACTTGCAGTGTAAATAAATACATAGGCACATACATACATGACACCATAAAATAATTGAAGTTGTACATGACTTATAAATCAGATCTCTTTTTAGAAATAATAAAAAATTACAAGCAAAATTGGATACAATGCAGTACATATTAAGAATTGATGGCAACAGCAAGCGACAGCTTCAAGTACTTAGGGTATATTATAAGCAGTAACATGAGTTGCTGCCAGGAATTCAAAAGGAGGATAGCAGTGGCCAAGGAAGCTTTTAACAGAAAAAGAAGTATCTTCTGCGGACCTCTGAAAAAAGAACTAAGGAACAGACTAGTGAAATGCTTTGCGTGGAGTGTGGCACTGTATGTGTGAAGAAACATGAACTTTACAACGAAGTGAAGAAAAGTGACTAGAAGCATTTGGAGAAGAATGGAGCTTGTGAAATGGGCAGACAGAATAAGAAATAAAGCTGTGTTGGAAAGAGTGGGTGAAGAAAGAATGATGTTGAAACTGGTCAGGAAGAGGAAAAGGAGCTGGGTGGGTCACTGGCTGAAAAGAAACGGCGTACTGAAGGACGCACTGAAAGGAATGGTGAACGGGAGAAAAGTTCGTGGCAGAAGAAGATATCAGATGATAGACGACATTAAGATATAGCCTGTGGATCATGTGCGGAGACAAAGAGGAAGGCAGAAAATAGGGAAGATTGGAGAATGCTGGATTTGTCCTTTGACAGGAAATTAGGAATGAATGAGAATCCCTCTAGGAAACAGAAGACTAGAAGACTAGATGACCTTTAAACGTGTGACTGACATTATTTCTTTCATTGTGCGTTCCGAAGCGGACCACCTGTTGTCTAATGTTGAAGGATAAGGATGATGACGATGATGATGATGATGATGATGATGATGATGATGATGATGTAGGATAACAATAACTGATAAATAAGAAACTTACGAGCGGAAGTTTATTACTTACTTACTGGCTTTTAAGGAGCACGGAGGTTCATTGCCGCCCTCACATAAGCCCGCCATCGGTCCCTATCCTGAGCAAGATTAATCTATTCTCTATCATCATATCCTATCTCCCTCAAATCCATTTTAATATTATCCTCCCATCTACGTCTCGGCCTCCCCAAAGGTATTTTTCCCTCTGGCCTCCCAACTAACACTCTATATGCATTTCTGGATTCGCCCATACGTGTTACATGCCCTGCCCATCTCAAACGTCTGGTTTTAATGTTCCTAATTATGTCAGGTGAAGAATACAATGCGTGCAGTTCTGTGTTGTGTGACTTTCTCCATTCTCCTGTAACTTCATTCTCCTTAGCCCCAAATATTTTCCTAAGGACCTTATTCTCAAACACCCTTAGCCTATGTTCCTCTCTCAAAGTGAGAGTCCAAGTTTCACAACCATATAGAACAACTCCTCTTCTTCTTCTAATTATGCTGCAAAATTTGTTTGAAAAGGCAACTGGATTATCCAAAAAATTTGATCCATTCCGAATTGAATGTTTTTAGAATTGACCAAATTTATAAATACTCTTTAATGAAATTCTATCATAAAAATAGAATGAAATTTGTAGCTCAGCACATGATCATAATACAAGACGAAATGAAATTCTTAAATTAGTTGAATCTAAATGTTTCACATCTGCTGCTTTACTACACAGTACAAATTATGGTCCACGTCTATATAATTCGATAATAAAATTTAATCCAGAATTTACTACTTTAAGAAATAAAATTTTTAGATCCAGAATTAAAAAAAATATACGACAGACTTTCCTGTATTATATTATGTACCATGTATTATAAAACGATTTTATTTCTATCCTAAGTATATTTTTTTCTATCTTATCTTGGTTATTATATCAACATGACCTGCACTAATTATACTACTAATAATAAGTTTATATTAATCTATCATCAATCTCAACATCGTCTCTTTTTTCCCTCAGTTATTACTAGTATTATTATTGCTAACTTTATTATTATCATCTTTATGTGACCTTTTTTCTTAAGTATTTTGTCTACAAAGTATGTATATTTATGTAACGGAATTGTCCCCGAACACGAGCTTTGCTCTTTCGGGGTACTTTAATGTAACGTTTTTATGTACAGGGACATCATTTTATTTTTACTTCAATTTTTATTGTACCGGCGTTTCTAAATGTACTTGTCTCCCACCCCTTTCACTAATGTCCTTGCTAACGTCAGTCACACAAACTTACGGCCGCTGTTGCTAGCAGTGAAGTAAACAGTACAAAGTACAGTGTGTTTCAGAAATATGTTGCGTTTTCTATAGAAGAAAGAGCTTATATTATTGAAGTTTAATTTCACACAGGTATGGTGTGTAGCATAACTGAATTTATCTGTGTGGACTGAGCACAAGTGAAGATTAGAGTTACCGAAAGTACGGTACCCTATAATATGGTGCGGTACTTAACAGAATTATTTAAACAAGAGTTTTGTTTTACTGTTTGTAGATATGAAGGACGATGATGTAAACTGTAATTACAATATAACCGAATGTGAACAACAGTTTTTTTAACTGATTATATCATTACGGAATATTTTCGTAGAAATGTCATTAATCTGGTAGATAAATTTAGAGCAATGGAGTGTACAGAAAGGAAGAAAAGTGTAAGATGGCCAACAAAGGTGATAGAAGATGCTGTAGAAGATGATAGAGAAAGGATGCAGCGAGGTCGTAATAAGTCGGTCAAGAAGTTAGCTGTAGAAATTGGGGTTTCTTACGGAAGTGCTCACAAAATTCTCAGGAATAAATTAGGTTAGTAATATGCTGAATGAAGTAGACATTACATAATGTATATAACCGCCTGAAGACTTGAGTTTGTGAAAAAAAATTGTTACTATTCTACTGTTTTTTGATAAAACACTGTAAAGTAATGACCAAACTGAAAATCGTAATAATATATTTCTCTGTAACATAAATGGATACACTACTTTTCTCTCCTCCTATAGCTAGTAAAATGATTTGTTTACATATTGCATTAGCAACTCCAAACTCCTGTAATGGAAGGGGGGTAACAGTGTTTCCGAGTATAGCCAGGTTAATGTTAAAAATGTTAGTAAAAATAAAGTGATGTCCCTGTATATATTATTATTATTAAATAAATCTAAATATAAACTGGTAATAGAACTGTTTTATAAATTCTAACTTTCAGATTTTTTGACAGCAGACTGGATGATAAAAGCTTCTCAAACGAATAATAACAGGCATTTCCCATATTTGATGATGATTATGACTTAAAAATAAATTTTAATTTTTCAGCTACGACACATTGAACGGAACAGTTGTCTCTCAATATTGCATGAAGACAACATAAAATTCCACAAAAGTTGACGCTACAGTATAAGTATTAATATCTATACTGTAGTATTACCACAGTCTAGTATATAGTCACGAAGCTCAATACGTAGTAAATATGTATCCATAGATAGTTGCTAAGCACTAGGATCGCTAATATCGCCTCATTACAGACAATGCGAAATAGTACCGGCAGAGTCTATTGTTCCTAGCACCCTCACAACTCAAGCTTCGTGACTGTATATACTAAACTGTGGTATTACTGTGTTTATCTCCTGGACTTAGTATTTAGAATATTCTAGGATTATGTAAGTATGCATGATTTTTATTAAACTACGTTCAGGCCATCGCGTGGCGACTGTGTTGTAACTGCATTTGACGAAAATACAATTGAAACTGCCAACGCTATTGCGTAACGAACTGCACATGCATGTCGGGACCATCCCTATTAAAACGCACCTGGGGGTCTGCCTCGCATGTTGCCTTTGCAGACTCCGTTACAAAAACTTCTCTGAACTGGTTAATTGCGCTAACCCACATTCAGTTCTTCCTAAACACACTCGCGAAAGCACTGGGGTATTTTAAAATCTCAGTGGGAAGTGAAGAGACATTATTACAAGACGCAATTCCCTACGCGACAGGTTTTCTTTCTCAATGTATGGACTTCTGGTCAATAATTGTGGTTAAAAATTGAAATGTTTATATTACTAATTTATTTAACGGCACTTTCATCTATCTAAATTGAACCAATATGTAGAGGATCACAGTAAAAGATTGTAAATTATGTTAAGTTTATGTAATTAGAGATGACTCAATATTAACAAGAAAATTTAAAACTACAGAGGATTATTACAAGGATGTCTTCTTTCACCGCTGCTTTTTAATATACTGGGTGTAAGGAGTATAAGTGCCATCGTTTTCACAGTCATCGGAGATGGTCTACAGGATAAAAAAATGTCCATACAACATAGGGTCAAAACTTGATAGTTTTCCCAGAAAAAATATTTCTTCTCTTATTTTATTTGCGTTATACTGCTTATATCATTAGTAAAATTACGAAAACAATTACATCAGTAGGTATATCTAGCAAAGAGTTAATATTAGTTTAAATACATATTTGTGTGGTCTATTACGTTTTCGTAATAGTAATATACGTTACAAGAGCGGTATGTTGACGTTTTCATGTTCGAGGAAAAGATTGAAAAAGCGAAACGTAGTTGAGCTTTTTTAATTTCCGAGAACATGAAAACAAACATACCGCTCGTGTATCGTACATTATTTTGTGCGGAGATCGTTTATTACATACCTGAAAGACGAATTTCTAATTAGTTGCAATGAAATCTCCATGTTGGTTTCTGTTTAATGACGCCAACTTCGGAAAACCAAAATATCTTTCTTCAACATTGTTGCTATTAAATGTTTTCTGTGTTTACTATGCTCCAGCAGGCCGTGATATACGTCTGTCTTCCCCCCCCCCCCCAGTCTATAAATGCGAACTTAAAACAAACGGTAAGGTTATGTAATGATTTATTTTTCATTTTAATATTTTAACAATATTATTTATATAACATATTGCAGTAATAACATCCGCATCTGGAATCTTGTTGGTTTTTTCACGGCTTCCTTAATGTTACTTGTATCAGGAATGCAATAAGTTTCGTGGAGTAGTAGACTTTACTTAATTTTTGCACATATTTAAAAACAATCATTAACATTGCAATTTAGGTGAAATTGCAGTGGTAAGTTTCCGATTTATAATTATTACTATGTTAAACGTCTCTAAAAATAATATGTTAAAAGCCTAAAGCAGTAAAATGAATGTCGCGCTTAAGCGGTAAGAAGAGGGAAATTGTTATGTGTGTTACGTTGGGAATACTGAATGTGGTATTTCACACTTAACGCGTATTGGTTCTGTGCGGAAAACAAGCAAATACGCACGATCTCGCACAAAATTAAATAAAAATGCATGCTTAAATTTGTTAATATTCTGGCAACGTGTTGAGCAGGCAGTAGGCCTACTCTGCACAGACATTAAGTACGAGTCAGCTGAGTTCAAGCTCCCTGTTCATAGCTCTACTGCCGAGCGGGTGGCAGTTCAGTACAGGGTATTCGATAAACAACTTACAATGTCATTCACAGTTTAGGAATATCATATGTTATTAATTTATGGAGAAAGTCGTCGTAATTCAAGTAAGGTAAGAAGGGTGTGCCGTCAATGTTTTTACTCAAAGAAAGTTACCAAATCGGCGAACTTTTGTAGCAGTTTCTCAACGATTGTTAGAAACTAGAAGTCTCTTACTCCGTTTCGAAAATCATACAACCAGAAATTTGTTTAAAAATGATACTGCTTTACGGAAGCGGGAGAGATTAAAATGTTGCATTACAAAAAATGTTCTTGTGATTTTGTGCAGAAAACCATTATTGTTTATTTCTTAGATGTAGAATTAAAAAAATGGAGCAATACAGTATTGTTACATAAAATGTAAATTTACCATAATGTTCTATTATTGAGATTGAAAGTTTGTAATTGATGCTCGTTTTATGTAAACAACGGTATTGTCATGGTCCGCCCCTGTATTAGAACAGAGAATTTGTTTTGTAGCCTATGTCTGTACCCGCTTGAGCTGTACTGTATACTTCTAAACCCACTCCTCCCCGCTTGAGCTGTACTAAACTCCCGAACCAGCAACGTTGAAAAACGTCTAATATTGTAAACTTTAATAATTAGTTAAATATTGCAATTAAAAAAATTATAAGCACAATTTTTCTTTCTTATGACCAGGCTTCGAGACTTTGGCCCGATACAATAAGTTTACTGTGCTTGTACTACAGGTTGTTGACTCGCTGCAGGTAGTGAAAAGTAGAGATGTGTTGAGGATAGAGTACGGTAGTATGGGGGAACACACACATATGTACATTCTGAAAGTAAATATACATTACACAATGACAATGCCAAAAGAATGTGAAAAGCATTTATTCTCCTGTCTTTTATAAGCATTTGTGTTTAATTATGCACAGTGTTAATGGTGGAAATAAACATGTTGCAATTTTAATTTCTTCATTTATCCTATTGGTCGTCTTTAGGAAGTGCAGTTACAATACCGAATTGCAATGTACTACAAGATACATTTTCAGTGTCAAAAACGTAAATCTTTTTCAGTTGTCTACCAAACACAGTTTGTACTGTGAGAAGCTGCGCTCTACATCGCATGACTTTACAGGAGCAAAACGAAAAAACCTAACATCATTGCACTTCATTCTCGGGTGACTCTATGTTCACTAATTTGCTGTTTATATTACAAATGTTCCATATCCGTTATTTTTACATGAAATTGATTTCCACTTCTGTTTTACACGTTCAGTAACCGGTGTACTTGGTGTCTCATTAATTCTCTGCGTCATTTCCTCAACTAATTTGAGAGCATTCGGCATCTCTTGCTGTGACTTTTCTAACCGTGTAATAGTTTCAGACACAGTTTGAAAATAGGTTTGTATGAAAACCAAATTATTCATCAGGACCTTCAAATACAGAGCGTTTTCCTTTGCGTATTTGTTGTCATTCATTCTACAGTACCCCCACCCACTTACCACTATACTCAGTACGCCGTTATGCAGATTTCCCACTGAACTGCTCTATCGGGTCCGAAGTCTCGAAACCTGCTTATGACATAAAAAAATTTAAAATTATTGTTTATTTAACGATGGTTGCAGCTGCCGAGGTTATATCAGCGTCGCCGTTGTGCCGGAATTTTGTCCCGCAGGAGTTCTTTTACATGCCACTGAATCTAGTGACATCAGTCTGTCGCATTTAAGCACACTTAAATGCCATCGATCTGGGCCGGAATCGAATCCGCAACCTCGGGCACAGAAGGCCAGCGCTATACTAACTCCGCCACTTAGGGTGACTCATGGCATGAATAATCATCAGTTAAAATAATGACACTTATGCTCGTTACACCCTGTAGATGTATGCTTTAGAACATGATCACGAAAATGTCATGGATGGAATGAGAACAGAAATTACAGATAGACAATATCTACATCAATTGAAGGGTCAGGGAAAAGAAACGTCGATGCCCATAATCAGATTTTCTGAGAGAACGACGTTTTGTATGTATGTATGTATGTATGTATGTATGTATGTATGTATGTATGTATGTATGTATGTATGTATGTATGTATGTATGTATGTATGTATGTATGTATGTATGTATGTATGTATGTATGGTATGTATGTATGTACGAGGCAATGGGTATATACCCGGTGGCAGTGGTAACTAATTACACTCAATAATGACAATAATAAACTTATTAATTAAAATACAATTAATAATAATACTAATAATTAATACTAACAATAATTAATACTAACAACAACAACAACAACAACAACAATAATAATAATAATAATAATAACAAGGAATATCATAAATTAAATGAAGCACAATCACTTAAAATAACATTTAAAATAAATCTAATTTGTATCTTAAACCTAATTTCGAACTAAAACCCACGAGTATGATATGTTCATATCTGCACAAGTACCTTTCAACATTACACTCATTTCGCTGTCAACTCACTCACTGAACTGGAACTACCACACATTTCACTAATTCTATCCTGATTTCACTAACACTTCAAAAACATTTCACTGTTCAAATACTTTGCACTGCCACTATAAACTATAAAGCTTCACTGACAGGAACAAGTTTCACTTACACATAATTCTTCACTGATACAACACTTCAATAACAACATATCATTTACACCCTTTAAATACTGTGTATAATTACCGTCTATTAGTAAAGTCCTTAAGCCTATTTTTAAATACATTTTTGGTTGTTGGTAAAGCCTTTAGTAAGTCTGCAGGTGAAGCATTCCAGTCCCTGATAGTACGATTGAGAAAAAAAAAAACTTTCCAGTGTCCGTCCTCTGTCTTCTTTCCCTCAATTTATATGAGTGGTTCCTTGAAGAGTAATATGGCGGCTGCAACCTATTCTTTATTTCTCTCCAGGCAAGCTCACCTCTGTATGTTTTGAACAGTGCGCATAATCGAATTCGCGTTCTCCTGTCCTGTTTTAACGCGTGGTTATAGACTGTTCTTTCCTCACAGCACATATGTATCTTCAAACCTGTTTTACAAGGACTACGTTGCTTATCAGCGCGTGGTGACTCGACAGGCTCATAGTACCCCTGAAAATTAACAGAGTGTACTACTCAACTAAAAAATGTCAAAAGGTGGACATCGACATTTTTTTTTCCCCTGACCCTTCATTTGTTTTTTGCAGATGACCAGGTTATTATAACTCAGGACGGGGAAGATACCAATTATACAGAATGTCCCATTTATCTTGTACACCTATTATAACTTTTTTGTTTGGATAGGTATTGGAATTTTTGTTTTTGAGAGTTATGTTAGAACGAGGAGCTAACATGAGTGTAGAGATTTGGTGCATGTAACTACATTATGGTACAAGATACACGTGACGTCATCAATTTTTCAAATAGCACTACATAATTTAATCAAGTTACATTGATTACTAGACTTCGTGGAATTGCCACGAGAATCGAAAGGTTTACTGCGCAGGCGGTATAGACTGTATGAGAAGGGGGCGTGCAAAGGATGGAGTATGCCTCTGATGTAAACACTGAGCAGTATACTGCGGTTACAATAAAACCTGTATCCTGCATTCAAGAAATATAATGAATGATCATTGAAGTAGGAAATGTCTAAACATGTAAATACACAAATATTTTACAGTGAGATGTATTAATTCTTAAAATTTAATGTAATATACTCACATCATCCTTGAATATGTGCATTGCAGTGAAGAGTTACGTACATTTTGAGCGACTGCAAAGTAACCTCCTCCGATGGTCACTTAACTTACTTACTTACTTACAAATGGCTTTTAAGGAACCCGAAGGTTCATTGCCGCCCTCACATAAGCCCGCCATCGGTCCCTATCCTGTGCAAGATTAAGCCAGTCTCTATCATCATACCCCACCTCCCTCAAATCCATTTTAATATTATCCTCCCATCTACGTCTCGGCCTCCCTAAAGGTCTTTTTCCCTCCGGTCTCCCAACTAACACTCTATATGCATTTCTGGATTCGCCCATACGTGCTACATGCCCTGCCCATCTCAAACGTCTGGATTTCAAGTTCCTAATTATGTCAGGTGAAGAATACAATGCGTGCAGTTCTGTGTTGTGTAACTTTCTCCATTCTCCTGTAACTTCATCCCGCTTAGCCCCAAATATTTTCCTAAGCACCTTATTCTCAAACACCCTTAACTGATGGTCACTTAAACAGTTTTTATTTTGGGAAAATGTATGTTCAACATCACACGATGTAATACGTACATATTTGAAGAACGGAAAGTCACTACTTTTTAGTACATCAACTTCAGATATCTTGTCGTGATCTGATGGTACATCATTTATAATACGAAGCTGCGAATAGGCAGTATTTTTAGCAATAATGTTTCTTAACTTACATTAACTTTTTCTGAAATTAGTGAATTGTTATTTTGGATAACGGTTTGTGATACTTTATCCACTATATTAAGGGCCTCTGAGAGTTGTAGTTTAGACGATTCTAACAGGATGATGCTTTTGGACACGATTTTAAAATTAGAATCAATGAACAGAATATCTTCCAATAGCTGTTCAGAAAACAATGATTTTACAGCTGCAACAGCGGAACTGTCTTTGCTATCCAATGCATCAGTTACCTCCATTATTTTGCCGTAATGTTCTGCATAATAATTAACAGCATCCAACCACGTTCCCCAACGGGTCACAACTGGCTGCGGGGGTAAGGGTATTCCAGGTGCAATTATTTGGAACAACAACACTCTCATTGTAGTATGTTTGATTGAATTCTTGTCTGCACTGAACATATGTTAAGCTTTGACTATTCCAACCACAGTAATGCAAAAACAAGTGCTTACATATGTATACATTAGCTGTAGCTGCTACATCTATTTGGACCGGTCACAACTCTTAACATGAAATGCTTATACTACCAGACCGGGCGGTCGCTCACCTCCTCTATACTTCCGTACATCGGCAACCTGATTGCATGCTGCGTGTGTCAATTCAACGAAGTCTATTGATTACACGCATTAAGACGAGTTCAAAAATGTATGCCATAATGCCGGCAGAGGAGGAGAGAAGTATAATTTATATTCATCCAATAGCAGAAGTCTCATTCCACGCTTGTGTTAAAGTTGGGCGGGGGTAGAGCGCTTCAGACCACCCATCTTCAAGATAAGCCTGGAATGAGACCTCTGCCATTGGTCCAATAGCAATTATCCTTCGTTCTCTCTCTCTCTCTCTCTGTCCGCATTATTTACGTCGGTCAGACATTGTGGAACGAAGTATAGTATACTATACTCTCAGGACTCAGAAGGCTATACAAAACATTAGTTCTATCCCTATGCATACAACCCTCCATCTTTCTCACACAAGCCTCTCTAACGACCCAATCAGAATTGGAAGCCCGCGAAATAAGAATCCTCCGCCAAATCTTCCACCTACACAGACGCGTCACAAACAATATAATTTATACAATACGATACGATGTTCAGTAACCCGATATGTTCTGCACCGTTTATATTATAATTTTGGCGGTTTATGTCGTTTCTATATATTATAAAGTACGTTTTGAAAATCCAAAGTATGACGACTGCTGAAAAAATTAGAATCACTGCTGTAGTGTAACAAAGAAAGAATTTTTCAAGTAATCTTTCTATCTATGTATCACATAATTAATGTTTTGATTCGGATATTGGTAACAAACAAAATTGTTCGACTGTATCGTTAATAGGAGTAGACCTATCAGTTAATATTAGAATCTTTGCTTTCATTTGGTCTGGAATTGCAGTACGTCTAGAATTCCGAGCCCTTCACTTTGGATGATGTGACGAATATAACCTCACGCGCTCTGGGCGGAAACCGCGTTAATACTGTAGTAACATTTCGTGGAGCGCAATTAGAAATGTCATGCGACTCAAACGCCATTCTGAATCGTGACATTTTGGGCACTGATTAGCACCAAATCCAAGAAACTGAAACAAAGACTCAATGAACGCGAAAGTGACGAAACAATGAGTGACAATCTTCCACGTGATACCACGTCCAGAACTTCAACAAAGACTTTTCAAGAAGTTACTCCAGTTTGTTATTATCTACACCAATAATTCTCAACCATGGGAACAGGGTTGATGAGCAGTTAAAGGGGACTGTGAACAAAGTAATAATAATAATAATAATAATAATAATAATAATAATAATAATAATAATAATAATAATCTTTTAAAAGTTGTCCTATGGACATTTAAATACTTTGTGGTACATAAAAACATAATTAAATTATTTTCTTTTAAAATCATTCATAGGGTCTACCAAATTACACACTACAATAGTCTACATTATACTCTACAGTCTAACACCTTAGAGCAGGGGGTAGCACTGAAGTAATGTGACAAAAAGAGGGGCCTCATGATAAAAAAAGTTGAGAAACACTGATCTACACTACTACACAAATTTCAAGCGCAATATAATTAACAATAGATCCCTATCATAAACAACAACAATCAAATTTCTTGGCTTAAAAATCGATAATGTGTTAAACTGGAAAAAAAACTCATGTTAAAGAAATTACCCCTAAACTAAATTCAGATGTTTTGCTATTAGATCTATGCAAAAGATAGTAAATATCAATATCTTAAAAATAATATACTTTGCATACTTCCATTCGGTAATTAGTTTTGGAATAATATTCTAGAGAAATTCCACAGATAGTAACAATATATTCATACTACAAAAAAAGAGTAATTAGAATAATAGTAGGTGCGAAATCTAGGGAATCGCGTAGGACTATTTAAAAAAACTACAAATAATACCCATGGCTTGTCAGTATATTTTTTCATTAACAATCTTCCTCATATGTAATCGTGAAAACTTTGTAACTAATTCAACAGTTCATAGCATGCCATAAATGCACGTAAAATGACTTTCACACTCCATCGGCAAATCTATCATGCTATCAAAAAGGAGTGTGTTATATGGCAGTAAAATTTTTAATAGTCTCCCTATCAATATAAAATATGAAATTCAAAACATAAGATTATTTAGAGCCAAAAAAAAGAAGTATCTAATTTCTCACGCCTTCTATTCTGTAGGGTAGGTGAATTCATGACATTCAATAATGCTTCATGAAATTAATAGTAAAACTTTGTGTTGTACTAGTAGACTATAAATTAAGACTTTATAGTAATATTAAGTTTTTTTATTTGTTCCATATTCTACCTTGACGCAATGTATGAATACCATGGAATGTTAATAAATACAATACAATACAATACACCACCACCACCACCACCACCACCACCACCACCACAATCTAAGATTTGTCGTACAAGTGATACAACGTTGATGAGGTGACCATTGTTTTTCCTGGTCATCAATTTTACACCCGAAGTATAAAGAATATGCACGTTTAGTAATGTTATAATATTTTCCCTCTGATTTTTGGGAGCAAACCGTCCACAAACGTAACAAAAATTATCCGGATTATTTCAGCACTTCTGATGAGAATCAGCCCTTTGCATTGTACAACTAAAACACTCAATTATTTCTAAAAATTACACTAAGTGAAAAAGAAACTTCACAATATACTGCACTGCTGTCAACACATCCACAATGAACTGACAATTCCTTTCATAGGTGGAGAACGCGTATTTTAAACTGATAGACGACATCACCACTCAGGTAGTATATTCAAGCAGTGTCTTGAAAGGAATAAGATAAGCTATTTCTTCAAATATTTTTGTTTACCGACAAATTTCTGGTTCTGTTTTTAGAAAGCAGAAATGAGAATAACGTAAGTTACATCATGTTTTATGCTGGAAATAATATTACTTTACAACCCCTTTAGAAATACTATACCCGTATCTATCTGGATTTATCTCTTTGCAGTGTCTACTTCTAGAAGAAAAGACAGATTTATTACCGGTATCCTGATAACTAGACTTCGTGGAATTGCCACGAGAATCGAAAGGTTTACTACGCACGCGGTATAGGCTGTATGAGAAAGGGACATGTAAAGGATGGAATATGCCTCTGATGTAAACACTGAGCAGTATACTGCGATTACAATAAAACCTGTATCCTGCATTCAAGAAATGTAATGAATGATCATTGAAGTAGGAAATGTCTAAACATGTAAATACACAATTATTTTATAGTGAGATATATTAACTCTTAAAATTTAATGTAAGATATATCATCCTTGAATATGTGCATTGCAGTGAAGAGTTACGTACATTTTGAGCGACTGCAAAGTAACCTCCTCCGATGGTCACTTAAACAGTTTTTATTTTGGGAAAATGTACGTTCAAAATCACACGATGTAATAGGTGCATGTTTGAAGAACGGAAAGTCACTAGTTTTTAGTACACCAACTTCAGACGTCTTGTCGTGACCTGATGGCACATCATTTATAATACGAAGTTGTGAATAGGCAGAATTTTTAGCAATAATGTTTCTCAACTTACATTTCACTTTTTCTGAAATTAGTGAATTTTTATTTTGGATAACGGTTTGTGATACTTTATCCACTATATTAAGGGCTTCTGAGAGTTGTAGTTTAGACGATTCTAACAGGGTGATGCTTTTGCACACGATTTTAAAATTAGAGTCAGTGAACACAATATCTTCCAATATTCAGAAGGCAATTATTTTATAGCTGCAACAGCGGAACTGTCTGTGCTATCCAATGCATCAATTACCTCCATTATTTTACTGTAATGTTCTGCATAATTCTTGTCTGCACTGAACAAATGTTAAGCTTTGACTATTCCAACCACAGTAATGCAAAAACAAGTGCTTACATAGGTATACATTAGCTGTAGCTGCTCTATCTATTTGGACCGGTCACAACTATTAACATGAACTGCTTATACTACGAGACCGGGCGGTCGCTCACCTCCTCTATACTACCGTACATCGGCAACCTGATAGCATGCTGCGTGTGGCAATTCAATGAAGTCTACTGATAACTGATGGCATAACAAATAATACATTTTCATCTTTCCATTTTGTAAGTATGTAAGCAATCGTATAGGACAGAGGTAACCAACATATGACGCCTGTTACCAAGTGGCTCGCGAAGTAGTATTCGATGTAGGATATCTAAAATGCCTAAAAATTGTGACTTGATGTGACATTTTAAGCATTGTTTTCAGAAATTACGCGTGAAAATGAACTAAAAACATAATCCGTAATTTCCCATAACTATGGTCCAGGCACCCAACTATGGTCCAAAACACATTATGTACTACTTAGTCCCCCAAGAGTTCGGTGTTTGCCATTTAAGGCGCAACTGTGGTGGAATTATGTTCCCCATAGATGATTCTATCTACCATTACACGTGGCAATGATATGGATGCTTAACAAGGTCAGTGTGCATCGTTCTATTGAATGTGTGAAGACACGAAATCATCCAGTTTGTGATGTATGTTTCATTAAGCTCTCCTATGTAGAACTGGTACGTTATAGATATATGATTCTTTGTACAATTAAACCTGGCTATATAGTGTTTACTTTCACGTAATAATTACACGTAATGTTTAACCTTAAGGCTAGAAATCAGTCCTCAACTATGTACCATAATTTTTCGTGGACCATCGTTGCATTTCATTTTGAAATATTTGTATCAATAAAATGTGATCAATGTGATTATTTACTTCTGCAAATACGGTATTTCAGTCTATTCTAAAACACCATTTAACATTATAGTCAAGTAAACAAAGAAACAGGCTGTTCCAGCATCAATGGTACTAGCACGAATGATGGTCCGGTAAAACGAAAACTTCAGGGTAGAAGGAAAACAACCGTCCCTATGAGAGCGATGAAATTGAATTGGATACAGATTATGATTCAATTTCAGAATTACAAGAGAAATGGAGATTCAAAGGATCGAAATAAGCCTAATGAATGTAGTTCTCAGTACGATAAATAAACATTAACAGTGTATTTATTTGCATAATATTTTGCTAAGAATGTGTTAGTTTATTTTGATACCGTACTTTTGTTCTTTGATATACACTCACCTTCAAAAAAATCGGGCCAACTAGTCATACAGTCACGGGGAGGTAATACCCGCTATTACCAACATCTGGGTGGCCACAAAATCAGTTGAATATTTGGAAGAAAATTGATATACTTTGTAAGTTTTTACACATTTTAATTATATCCATTGTTTGGCGTTGAAAATATTAGCGCAAATGATAATGAATAAGTTTTTTTTTTTTTTTTCCTGGGAAGCAATGTTTTCTTCATTTTTCATAAAGGATTTTCTGATTCTCACCTCATAAAAAATTGAGAAACTTTAGGTGGCCGGGTTTTTTTTTGCCGGTGAGTGTAGTTTTTCATTATTGCAGAAAAATGACTTTCAGACTTCACTTGTTTATTGAGTGTTTATGTAATGTGTACTAATAAAAAGAATCCATGTACTTTTTATTTATTTTTAATATTTCTGTGCTAGATTATGTTTCTACCCTTAAATTAGAAACTCAATGTATTGATTTACGAATAATTACAGCTCCAGCTATAGTCCATTCATGCTTTCAAGCATGAATATATGAGTGGACCATAGTTGGGCAACTCAGAATACAACTATGTACCAATGCTTATTATTTTTTTAACACTTGTAATTAAATAATTTCAAACACATATGTCAATATTTATTTAATATAAACTTACAAGAGTCCGAAGCCAAAATTTCACTTAATCTGGATGAATAGTATTGGATATACAAAGAAAAATGTGACAAATGTGGACCACAGTTAGGGGAAATTACGGTATTATCTTCACGGAGATAAATTTCATGTTGGGTAGCGTTATAAATAAGTTACCAAGTCATGGTAGGGAGAACAAGCATCTCGAAAGGGTCTTCAAGCATTACCGTCAAGTCTTTCTATTTCGAATCGTTGAGATTTGAAACCTAGCCCCTGATACGGAAAGCCTACGCCCTAGCCATTTGCACGTGCAATAGGAAAGTAAAAGTGAAGTTTGTCGTTATGGAATATGCTTGCAGATCTCTTGTGACATGCAGAACTGGGTTTGAGTACTACAGGCCTACGTTAACGCCTCACTAGGTGATCTACTTTGCAATGAAGTACACAGGAAATCTGACTGTATACTTTCAATTGCTCTGAGGTGACGCCCCGGTATCGTGTAGTCTGCGAATGATCCGATTTTTTTTTATAAGACGTTTAAACAACATGGCAGGCGGTAGACATCTGAATCCCACCTGTCATGAATCGACAAATGAAACTAGTTCTGCTGGAAGTTTCGGAGTGCGGTCATCTCGAACGAGTTATGACGTGCGATCTGCATTTGGCGATTATCCTTCTTCATTGCACGTAAGAGTGACACAAAGTCAATAAATAAATAAATAAATAAATAAATAAATAAATAAATAAATAAATAAATAAATAAATAAATAAATAAATAACTAAATAAATAAATAACTAAATAAATAAATAAATAAATAAATAACTAAATAAATAAATAAATAACTAAATAAATAAATAAATAAATAGATAAATAAATAACTAAATAACTAAATAAATAAATAAATAACTAAATAACTAAAAAAATAAATAAATAACTAAATAAATAAATAACTAAATAAATAAATAAATAATTAAATAAATAAATAACTAAGTAAATAAATAAATAAATAAAATAAATAAATAAATAAATAACTAAATAACTAAATAAATAAATAACTAAATAAATAAATAACTAAAAAAATAAATAACTAAATAAATAAATAACTAAATAAATAAATAAATAGATAAATAAATAACTAAATAACTAAATAAATAAATAACTAAATAACTAAAAAAATAAATAAATAACTAAATAAATAAATAACTAAATAAATAAATAAATAAATAATTAAATAAATAAATAACTAAGTAAATAAATAAATAACTAAGTAAATAAATAAATAAATAAATAAATAAATAAATAAATAAATAAATAAATAAATAAATAAATAAATAAATAAATAAATAAATAAATAAATAAATAAATAAATATCCTTAGCCTCGAGGGGATACGGAATTGTCTATTTTAGCATCGTTAAATTTTGTCTTACGTAAGGAACTTTTTGTCGAAAACAGTTGATGCTAGATGGTGATTTTTTTACAGCTCATGTAACTTTACATGCTGATACAGTAATTTATCTTTAATTTGTTTCCTTGGTGAAAAATAACTTTTTCTCCATTCGTATATTTTTTCGACGATTTTCAGTTCATTAGACCCTATAACAGGTCCAAAATTTAACAAAAAACATTGTTTCAGTACCTAATATAAAATATTTTTAAAAACTCCTGAAAAATTCTGTCGTCAGTTGCCATTTTTTACACGATCATTTTGCCTTATTCTTGCTACTATTGTTAAATTTTGAATTCATTTGAATATTAATTTTCAGGTTGGAAGAAGTTGCGTATCCATGACGACAGGCTTCTAGTGTGATGTTAACAGGGCCAGTGGTCGTACTACTAACTTGACGCAAATATCTCTGTTATAATTAATTACAGCACAATATTAAGAGGTCATCTTAGCCTGATCCATATTGCTTCTATTTTTTAGATTGGGATGATGTAAGAGTCGAAATTCCTGTTATTAGAAGTGTTAATAGTGTATATTTGCTTTCGTTTCTTTTTCTTTTCCTTTGGTTCTCAGAATTAGTTTACAGTTAATGCATCTACAATTTAATTCAATATTATAAGAGTTCACGACATTTAATTTTAGAGCCAGTTATTCAAGAACCGGTATTTCACAAGTTCTTCTTACTTATTGCAGAGATGTACGGCAAATATTTGCGTAAGAAAGAATCTAGACTGACCTGATTATTATTATTACTCGGTAAAGTAACATATTAACATGGTGAGGCCTGTGGTGGACAATATCCGTACCAATGAGAGACATTCGTTCTTCTTCATCATTATCATCTTCTTCATGGTATAGGACTCATGGCCTGTTCCGGCTCAGTACTCCATCGCTTTCTTGGTCTGCCAGGATCCCGTCTTCCTCGTGGTTTATAATTCCATGCCAACTTCGGAAACCTTCCATAATCCATTTTCTGTAAATGGTCGATCCATCTTTTGTATAATCATAGACTTGCTGAATTATGGATTTAATTTCTAATTCCTCCCTTATGCTTTCATTTCTTATATGCTCTAGTCTTGTACAGCCCTTGACCGCTCTTAGAAATTTCATTTCTGATGACTGTATATTATTAATTTCTTTCTGTCTTAGGACCCAATTCTCACTACCATATAAGAGGGGTGGAACTGCTATAGCCTAATAGAATTTTAATTGTGTTTTCTTCCTTGTTTTATTTCCTAAAACTCTTCTGATTGTACCACACATATATTGGTACTTGGAAAGTTTTATTTGTACATCTCTATCAAAGCTATAGGATATATCATTTCCCAAATAATTAAAGTGTGACACTTGTTTAAGAATAATGTCATCTACTACAATTTTTTATCTTTGAATGCCATTATTTCGGTCTTAGATTTTGATATCTCAAAATTATAAGCTTTTGCTACTGTATTTAGCTTATATACACCATACTGCAGTTCTTCCTCAGACATTGCAATAAGAGCCTGGTCATCTGCAAACAGTAACGTATATATCTTTATTAATATAAATTCCTTTGGCTCTTTGTGTTATCTCTTTATTCCACTCGTTTAGCATATCGTCCAAATATAAATTAAATAAAGTTGTTGACAGACTACAACCTTGCCGAACTCCTTGGTTCGTTGTTTCAAAATTGTTTCCTATTTTATAGCCCATATCAATGCAAATGCGAGTCTTATCATATAAGCTTTTAATAGCATTAATTATATGTTGAGGAATTCATATATTCGTTCTTAATGTATATAATAATCGTACTATGTTCTGGTCACGAGACATAATCATATACTTTGTCTTTTCGGGAGTTACTTCCAAACATATCTCCTTATTTGACTCAAGTAAAATTACCGTGTTTTCCCTAATAGTTTGTGGATTTTTTCCCAACAATTCACTTCATTCGCATAAAAAAGCAGCTTACGTGTTTCTATTCACACAGCGGTGAATTTTCCAACGCTATCCGAGGTCATTATTAATGACACCAGGATGAGGTAGCGCACTCAATTGATACGGTCCAATACAAAACAAAGTAATCTCGCCAGGGGCGACGCACGTGTGTACCAGTCTTGCACGCAGTCGCCCGCACTTTCTATCGGTGGAATTTACGCCGCTAGGCTGCGATCTGCAACCTTGGCACAGAACTCGCGCTTTTCTATTCCATGCGCGTTTATTGAGTACGATTTATTCTTTTTTTCCGAGCAGGTGGATCCATATCATAACACGGGGCCTGGGATCACGTCCCAGCAGAGTAAAGTGCGAGCCAGGGTTCCAACACACCCACTCACCACTCACTCTCTCTTACTCTTTATCTGTCACTCAGTTATTCAATCTCATTTTATCCGTCTCATTCACTCATACGTTTACTCTCAGTCTTTCTTTCTCCTCTCGTTCTAACTACAGGTTCACCAGAAGTTTAAGGACATCCCTTCGAAAGAGATGTTTCACTCCTGTCCTTATTCTTATGTGAAATCTCCTGATATTTGAAGAGTCCACTGCAAGAATGATGGATGTCACTTTCTTGTCGAAAATGAACCGAGACTGTCAATGCATAGCTTAAGACATATAGAATGTACATAGAGAGTTATATGGCATTAACATTGATAGTCATTGTCCAGTAATGATCGGAAAATCACAGTTAAGCTTTGAGCGCTAAGCATTTCAAACTTTCAATTGCTTCTCCTGCAAAATGTATTCCAAATGACATCCATCATTCTTGCAGTGGACTTTTCATTTATAAAGGGACCAAATTCTGTGAAAAAATGAATTTTTTTACTGCAAATCCAATCTCTCTACCTTTCAAATTGTGTATTATACATATAACAATTTTTCTGTTATGAAAACTTACTGAAAAATTACATTTTCTGTAGGGGAAAAAAAATTATAGACTGGATGTATTAAGATCAGCGGTAACCAAAACTCGAACGGCAGTGATTACACTCGAAATACAGTATAAGAGGTAAAGTGCTGGGTAACTTTCGGTGTTGGACCCCGGACTCATTTCACCGGCATTATCACCTTCACCTCATTCAGACGCTAAATAACCTAAGCTGTTGATAAAGCGTCGTAAAATAACCTACTAAAAAAAAAGTAAAGAGACAGGGAGAGGTAATTGGCATAAAAACTACACCCAGTGGTGGTTCGTGCAGTAACATTGAGTTCTTCATCAACCCGCTAATAAAAATCGCAAGCTTTGCTGTAGGCCTATCAGTAATGTCACAACTGTCATCAAGAACCAATAATATATATAAATTTTCTTGCTTTGTTTTAAATATTCTTCACGAACACAATCAGAAATCTCCTGAATTCTCTTCTAAATATTTAGCCGAGAAATGCGCAGTTTTTCAAAATTAATTAACAATTTTCATTGGACAAATTATTTCAGCCACCTTGATCATTACGCTTTTATAAAACTCTCCTTCGTTGGAAGGCTTAAGAGAACGAGCTATTTCGTTCGCCACTAGATAGCTGGCCTCCTTAGATTTTATTTATGTCATCTTTCTCTTCATGACGATGATTTATGGTTGATTTCAGTTCTTGGAGTTTAATATCTCGTTTCAATACTACACTAGAACGTAATATTCAATCAGTTTCTCTATATTATTATTATTATTATTATTATTATTATTATTATTATTATTATTATTGTCCACACCTGTGGAGTAACGGTTAGCACGTCTGGCCGCGAAACCAGGTGGCCCGGGTTCGATTCCCGGTCGGGGCAAGTTACCTGGTTGAGGTTTTTTCCGGGGTTTTCCCTCAACCAAATATGAGCCAATGCTGGGTAACTTTCGGTGCTGGACCCAGGACTCATTTCACCGGCATTATCACCTTCATCTCATTCAGACGCTAAATAACCTAAGCTGTTGAAAAAGCGTCGTAAAATAACCTACTGAAATAAGTTATTATTATTATTATTATTATTATTATTATTATTATTAAATCAATAACTAGTAAATAACTGATAATATTCATCAAGAGATTAAAAAACGTAATAAAATGGAGATATAGCGTAGTCTAGTAATTATTTTATCCTTCAAGGGAAGATGTAGGCCTGTATATTCAGGCATGTAGGCTATATAAGAATTATGGTAACAGTTGCTGATAAATAATAATAACAATAATAATAATAACAACAATACTAATAATAATGATGATGATAATAATAATAATAATAAGAAGAAGAAGAAGAAGAAGAAGAAGAAGAAGAATACCTGTTATGCCTGTGTATTCAGCGTAATGCCCTGTAATGTCGCTTCTATATACTCTATATACTACTAATAATTGAACCGTTGAGCAAAGCAACGTATTACATTTTCTCCAACAGAACAGCGAATAAATTCCTCTTCCCATTCTGTACGAAACCTTCTGTTCCTGCTCGTAGAGACAGAGGGTTTGTAGAGCGACATGGTACCGACACTGCTTACCTTCAGTACATGAGCGAGACAGAGAGCAATGTACAGGAAACTCCCCTTACCAGTATGAAGGTTTTTGATTACACGGTGTAATCACGATACCCAGTTTGATCACCGCTGATTCAGATCAATACATTTGGCTGATATGTATATCTATTATCAGGCAGGACATCTCACTTGCTACTAAGTGTTCAGCATCTGTTTATTAATTTTAAAATTCACGCTTCACTGCACGCTTTCGTTGTAAACATCTGGAGAATTGAATTGAATTATTCATTTGGATAAAAACTGAGCACCGAATAGGTAACTCCTATGATCTGTGCACTCATAGGCATAGTACATCACATTTTGAAGTAGTTTTCGGATGTCTTTTAACCATGTGACATTACGTTCATTAAAAGACTGTGACTTATTTTAAGGGGAGAGGATGGTAATTTTTTGGTGAAAAATGAGTAAATTTTCAAAAAGAAAATTCTTTAAAATACTCTGTGATATGTGTGGAATGCATAGCGTAACATTTTGTGGGTATTTGTGCCCTTATCGGATGTTGAGTCGCCATTTTTAAACTTCCTGCGTTATGGATTTTTAAATCACTCGCCCACTTTTATTGTTGTTTCCGGTAAATTAAATTTCAAAAAAAAAAAAAAAAAAATTTCTTTAAAATACCCTTTGATATGTGTGGAATGATTGCATAACATTTCGTGGGTATTTGTGCCCTTATCGGATGCTGAGACGTCATTTTTAAACTTCCTACGCTATGGATTTTTAAATCACACGCCCGCTTTTGTCGATTTCCAGTAACTTCATTTTTTTTTTTTTTGCTACATTGCCAGACAAAAATGGATATAATTTCTGAACTATTAAAGATACATGCATAAAATTTAGAACACACATTCTTTAGACTATTAGGAAACTTTTCTCTGTTTTTGATTTCATTTTAAAAATACGTCCGTTTGTTTGCAAGAAAGGAAATCAGAAAATTGCTATTAAATTTTAATCGTTTATTTTACAAACGTAGGGATTAATATCAAAATTCTGTTACAGACAGTTTGTAGAACATGCTTTTGCGAATACATTGCAAAAAACCTGTTTGAATCTATCATTAAAAACGGTTCAGATATATCGGTTTTAGTACAATCCTGCATTGGGTATATTTTTTTCAAATTTGGGCCCCCAAATAATTTTTTTTTTCGAAATATTTTTATTTGGTCGAGTTGCCACAGCTATGAGCTCTCTACAAACAAAAAATTAATATTTTACACCAAATAGGAAAAAACTTAAAAAAAAAATACCATCCTCTCCCCTCAAGCAAGTGAAAACGTGAGAAAATGAGAGTTCATATTAAACCAACAGAACTTCTGGGACAACACTATGAAACGGGACGTACAGTCATTCAACCTAACATCCCCATTTCCCAACTGTTCATAATACCATCTCGTATTGCTGCTTGAATCCGGTGGAATTATCGTACAGCCTGCAGACAGGTTTACAGACGCCGCCAAGCCAGATATCGGTGCGCGCCACTTTCGAGCGGAAATCGAGTTGAATAGGAAATTGCGTCATAAGGTCTTGCTCCATTCATGCGGTCGCTAATTAGTGAATGGAGTGAGTGTTTACGAGGTACGCGACGGCCTGAATGGTCGTAGTAAAACGAAAATGAGCTCTTACCTTTCAAGTGGCTAGATTTAAGATGTGGCTCCTTTAACTTGGACGAAGCAAATGAGCCATAAGCTCGAGTGGCAGCAGGGAAGAGACTAACTCGTCTGTAGATTCGAACACGATGTATAACTTTACAGACGTTAGCTTATCATCACTGAGGGTTCATCATGGCCAATGTAAAATCATAAAAAAAACAATAGAATGGAAAAATAAATTATGAAATTTTGAAGAAAGAGAAGTAGAAGGAATAAGAATTAAACCATAGAAAGAATTACGGAAAGAGAGAAGAAAGGAAGTGAATACATAACAAATAAAATAATAATACTAATAATAATAATAATAATAATAATAATAATAATAATAATAATAATAGGGCCCTAATCTTTTTACTCTAAATATACCTAAAAATCTTTCATTCTTTTTCTGCTTAACCTTCCTTTCGTCCGACTTACACATCACTGATAAGATTCCGTATAATTTAATCAGTATAAAATTAGAGAGTCTTTCTACACTGAAAACGATGGGCAAGTAGTTGACACAACAATGGACGTGCAGGTCAAATGATGAAGGAGAAGATTTACATTTTACACCTACGATCCAAAATAATGTCACACCACTCTGTTATTGAATATCTTTAAGGGGAGTTGGTCATTATCGCATGCAAAATAATGGTAAAAATAGCCTATCTTCAAACAGTCATAAATATAATACTATTTATCAGAGGTCTTACATTTTTGTTAGCTATGTGTGTATACATATTAAGCTTTAAAGTGAAAAGAATGCTTACTCTAGAGTAAATCTTTATCCTTAAATTAATTTTTTATATTAAGCACAATTTTTATTATAAGTTCACTACATGTCTGTGATTAGGTACACTCTATTCACTTATTATAGCACATATTGAATTGAAAATTTGACCACTTATTGCTAATAGATACTAAAACATACCCTACTAAAATTATTCATGTATCTGTAATATTATGAGTATAGGGCGTATAGCAATCATCACCGTCAATAAATTAAAAAAAAATTGACGAAGATTAGCATAAGCCCTATGCCCATAGGCCTAATATTACAGATATTTTAATAATTTTAGTAGGGTATGTTTTAGTATCTGTTAGCAGTAAGCGGCCAAAATTTTAATTCAATGTGTGATAGGATAAGTGAATAGAGTGTACCTAATCACAGGTATGTAGTGAATTTATATAAAAAATATATTTAAATTAAAAAATTAATTTAAGTGTAAGATTTACACTAGATTAACCATTCTTCTTTCATTTTAAAGCTTAATGTATATACATGTATCACTAAAAAAATGAGAGAGCTGTGATATATAGTATTACATTTATGACTGCTTGAAGATAGGCTATTCTTACCATTACTTTGCATGCGATAACGTCCAATTCCCCTTAAGTTAACAGACAAAATAAAACAATATAGAAACAACTGGAAGGAACATGTCGACAGAATGAATGATTCCCGCATTCCAAAATTAGTTTTAAATTATAAACCGTCAGGTATAAGAGATATTGGCAGATCAAGAAAAAAAATGGATACAACTTTTTGACTAAAACCTATGAGACGGGAAACGAGCCTTGATGGCTTAAACCGTGAAATGATGATGATGGTGATGACGACAATGACGACGACGACGATGATGATGACCACTCTGTTGAATTGTACATACATGAAGGTTCCAAGATGGAATATCTAAAGCCTCTCAACAGGATACTAAGAACAAATCATAAATCTGTAGTCTAACACATTCGTAAACTATTGGGGACTTTCCACGCCTTAAAGCAGTTGCAATGTTCCTTTTAATTATCAGCCACGATTTCCTTGTGGTTCACTTACACAAACTATCTATTTATTGCAGATAAGGCCAGAAAGCCTGCTCTTCCACTCAATCAGTATAAAAATACACGTACATATACTGTAAATAACAGCTAAACAGAAAACAATATAATAATAATAATAATAATAATAATAATAATAGTAAGAACAAAATGTAAATGTGTTTAGCTATATATTGTAATTCTAAAAGTTAAACACTTACAGTCTTAATAACAAACTGTGTATAGTTTTTATACTAGACTTATGCAGAGTTGAGACAGAAAACGTTACTAATAAACAGTGAATAAGCGATGGATGTATAAACAGGCTGTAACTATATAATGGGAATTGCTTTGCAGTAGTTATATACACGAAACCCCTTGTTTAAGCGTTGTATATAGCGAAAAAATGGCCTCCCCTCTAACAGCTGTTCCATATCGACTGTCATTTTATGATGATGGTTGCCTGGTAACCACAGAAGAACAAACCAAAGACCACAGAATAATTAGAATAATATTACTGTAGCTTGTACTCTTTGACCAAAATGTAGTGTGGTAATCGATTAGAGCCAGTTGTACTATCGATATTTAACACGCCACCCTAGAGCGCTCTACCGGATCCAATAGAGAACCTCAGATATTCTATTACCTTTCGTAACGAAATAATGACGAAACTATGACGTAGCTGTGTAACAGTCATACTGTTATACACGACGTATGTAGTGATTATTAGTAAGGAATTTACACACGGCGTATAAACGAGCTACTCATTGTATAAGTATAAGACAGTTAAACATTTGTATATAGAGTTTTTATTAGTAAGACCGTTACAATTTAGTGTTAAATAAGACAATTTGCATCAAAAGAATGATTAAAATAATGAAGGAAAATTGATGTATTAAGAAATAAAAATCATATTCTACAAAAGTAATATTTGAAGAAAAATCATATTCTACAGACGAAAGCAGTCTTTGTGATAATCGGCTTTTGAAGTTAGTCAACGTCTGACAATCCCTTTACACTATGTACCCTACTATACACTAGAATACGCTATTTTTACATTAGACTATCATAAAGGATGTAGACTTATACTGATCAAAAATTATTTTTGCTGTTATACACTATTTACAAAGTAAATAGGCTACAGTAAGGAAAAAAAAAACCTTGCATTAAATACACAACAGTGTACATAATGTTTCATCAATGTAGGTCTAAGAATCATAGCCAAAACCCTGCATTATTTAAGGTAAAACTAGAAAAATTACTTAATATCTCACACTTTCTATTCTGTAGATGAATTCTTGACATTTCACAGTACTGTGTAAATATTTTAATACTATTAAATCGTAAACATATTGCATTGTATAAAATATTATTGTCATTAAGGTATTAATTCTGTACATATGTCATATTCACATTTTATATGTTAAACGTAAGAATGAGACATGTTCTTTATTCTATGCTAAAAAGCAAATGTAAGAATATTATGGAACGAATAAATCTATCTATCATTCCGTCCATCCGTCCATCCGTCCATCCATCCACCCACCCACCCACCGATCTATCTGTCTGTCTGTCTGTCTATCTGTCTGTCTATCTATCTATCTATCTATCTATCTATCTATCTATCTATCTATCTATCTATCTATCTATCTATCTATCTATCTATCTATCTATCTATCTATCTATCTATCTATCTATCTATCTATCTATCTATCTATCTATCTATCTATCTATCTATCTATCTATCTATCTATCTATCTATCTATCTATCTATCTATCTATCTATCTATCTATCTATCTATCTATCTATCTATCTATCTATCTATCTATCTATCTATCTATCTATCTATCTATCTATCTATCTATCTATCTATCTATCTATCTATCTATCTATCTATCTATCTATCTATCTATCTATCTATCTATCTATCTATCTATCTATCTATCTATCTATCTATCTATCTATCTATCTATCTATCTATCTATCTATCTATCTATCTATCTATCTATCTATCTATCTATCTATCTATCTATCTATCTATCTATCTATCTATCTATCTATCTATCTATCTATCTATCTATCTATCTATCTATCTATCTATCTATCTATCTATCTATCTATCTATCTATCTATCTATCTATCTATCTATCTATCTATCTATCTATCTATCTATCTATCTATCTATCTATCTATCTATCTATCTATCTATCTATCTATCTATCTATCTATCTATCTATCTATCTATCTATCTATCTATCTATCTATCTATCTATCTATCTATCTATCTATCTATCTATCTATCTATCTATCTATCTATCTATCTATCTATCTATCTATCTATCTATCTATCTATCTATCTATCTATCTATCTATCTATCTATCTATCTATCTATCTATCTATCTATCTATCTATCTATCTATCTATCTATCTATCTATCTATCTATCTATCTATCTATCTATCTATCTATCTATCTATCTATCTATCTATCTATCTATCTATCTATCTATCTATCTATCTATCTATCTATCTATCTATCTATCTATCTATCTATCTATCTATCTATCTATCTATCTATCTATCTATCTATCTATCTATCTATCTATCTATCTATCTATCTATCTATCTATCTATCTATCTATCTATCTATCTATCTATCTATCTATCTATCTATCTATCTATCTATCTATCTATCTATCTATCTATCTATCTATCTATCTATCTATCTATCTATCTATCTATCTATCTATCTATCTATCTATCTATCTATCTATCTATCTATCTATCTATCTATCTATCTATCTATCTATCTATCTATCTATCTATCTATCTATCTATCTATCTATCTATCTATCTATCTATCTATCTATCTATCTATCTATCTATCTATCTATCTATCTATCTATCTATCTATCTATCTATCTATCTATCTATCTATCTATCTATCTATCTATCTATCTATCTATCTATCTATCTATCTATCTATCTATCTATCTATCTATCTATCTATCTATCTATCTATCTATCTATCTATCTATCTATCTATCTATCTATCTATCTATCTATCTATCTATCTATCTATCTATCTATCTATCTATCTATCTATCTATCTATCTATCTATCTATCTATCTATCTATCTATCTATCTATCTATCTATCTATCTATCTATCTATCTATCTATCTATCTATCTATCTATCTATCTATCTATCTATCTATCTATCTATCTATCTATCTATCTATCTATCTATCTATCTATCTATCTATCTATCTATCTATCTATCTACATTTTTTATTAAGTTTTAGTGTAAATAATACAAATAGCATATTCTACTGTACATAGTGTAAATAATTTAAACTGTAAATATTAGTGTAACTGTTAAAGTGGTCCATGTTTTATACCGCTCAACTTTGCCAAACAAGAGGTCCGCGAGTAGTCAGTCTAATACTTCGCTTGCTAGATGCACCCGCGTCGTCAACTTAAAAAACTCCAGCAACAGTTACCTTGTAGCCTTCTGGGACAAAGTACAGTCCTTAATCATAACCATCATTGTATAAGGAAGCGAAGGGGCAAATGGAGAATATTCAACTGCTGCTACTGCTACTACTACTACTACTACTACTACCACAATCACTACCACCCTACTATCACGACCATGACCGCTAATACAAGTTGATTCTTTATTTGGAGTAACTCGC
This sequence comes from Periplaneta americana, assembly GCF_040183065.1. Classification (NCBI taxonomy): domain Eukaryota; kingdom Metazoa; phylum Arthropoda; class Insecta; order Blattodea; family Blattidae; genus Periplaneta; species Periplaneta americana. Next base: position 145,421,069 of record NC_091127.1, read on the forward strand.
GAAGTGAATGAAATTCGAGTTATTCTAAAGAGCAAAGATAGAAGACTTTTGAGGTTGTGGGATTTTTTCGTTTTACTTATTTTTGTGTTGTTTGAAAATCCTCCATATGTGTAATAGGCCTAAAGATGTAAGTTACATAATTACTTTTATCTGATGTGATCGAAGTAGTCCTCTAACAGATAGCAAACACTGCGGAGTACCGACCATATGTGTGGGTGAAGTGGCGGTGTTGTTTGTCGTCCGCATTTGGCTCATAATCAATTCCAGCCATGGCGCACTGCATTTGAAAGCGACAGTCAGACGTGGTTCGGTGTTCGCTACTCAGACGGAAACCATAAATTTCACATTCATAGTTTTGTTTATCTTTATCAGGTTCTAGAAGTTCCAAATACCAGAGAAAATGTTGTGTATTAAGGGTCGTATTCATAGACGAGAATTTGGACCAAAGTTGACTTTGGAAAGTACAAAGTCACCATTTTCCTGTTCACAGTCGACGCTTTGAGGAAAGTAAACTTCAATCGTGACTTTACTTCGAAGTCTCCGAAAATATAGACTTTGACTTTGACTTTCGTTCGTGACAGAAGGAAAATGACTGATATTTGGGAAATTGTTGAATTTGCCGAGAATATTGAACACATCCAGGAGATTATTAAAGCTGCTCATGCTCCTTAGCGTATTATTATAGATTATAAATTCAAATCAAGATACAGATTTGATAAATAGACGGTATTAAATATCCTCGTCATGTTTCAACTTTCATTGATGAATAATCAAAAAAGATTATGTATTCCACCAATAAATAATACAAGTTAAAAGTTGTGTAATCAAGATGTAAAATAATACAACTTATTTCATCGCGATTTTACGCTATAGGTAAGGATTAATAGCTTAATATTGATTGTTACTATGTAATTCTATAGAGGATAAGTTATACAGTTGGAAATGCAGTTAATTTATAATTCTTGCGGTCGTCATAATTATGTTTTTTGCATATTGATTTCAGATAATTTTAAGTAGTTTCTGCAGACATGCAGGGAGTAACTCTGCCAACTGTCAGCAGGATAATATGACTCTTTCATAGTCTGTCATTGGTGGAATCTTATCTTCCATATCTTCACAACAAAATTATTTTACAATGAAATAATTTCAGGGCTTAGTGTGAAACTAACGTATCTACAATAGACCTAGATGTTTATTCAGAACAAAATTCTTAACAAGCAATACTATTTCAGATGAACTATACCATCATGTTTTGTAGTTAGGAATTATACAAGACTGTTCGAACTGAATTACGATTTTTTGTGATCAGGTAGAAGAACAAATTATTATCGATTGGTGTAAATACCTAAAAACGTCAATTTCTGTACTTACGTTAGTTTCACAATAAGCCCTCGAATAATATTATTCTTATGTAAAGCTGCAACAGCGAATAGAGATTATAAAGAATGGACACTCCGCGTCGGTACCTTTGATGTAGACGGACTGATTTTAATGACCTTCAAGCCAGCTAAAGCGTGAGATTCTCCTTTCTCCCTAGAGTTGGCGCTGACATCACACCAGCTAGCAGTCGACACAGCGGAAATATAACACATATAATTAATACATCTAGGTACATTATGTACTCAAATAAAATAAATTGGATCCATAAAATAATAAATCCGTCATTAACTTTATAATGAGAGTTGAGACGTTGACCCCAACAACAATTAAAATATGTAATGATTTCATAGCACTGAAAATGGAAAACAAAAAACTCTTACGAGAAGTAAAACCATATACCTATATTATACAGTATTATATACAAATATTAAACGAATTCGATACTGAATTTTATAATGTATTATATTAGTTGATAATATAATGTATTATATCTGAAATATAAAATATTATTATTACAACTAGTTTGTCACTGAGAAATAACGAAAAGCTGTTAACTTGAATTTATTTGAAGCAAAGCGTTACTGGATTATGCAATAAGGTAGGCGATGTTTGGATCCTGTGTCTCAACTCTATTCTCAATTATTATCTTAGCGTATGCTCGATTACACTACCTCTAGCGCTTGAAAGTGGAACTAACCGCTGGCGCACAGAGAACAAAACACAGGAAAATTCGCTCAGTGTCCATTCTTTATAATCTCTATTCGCTGGCTGCAAGAACGGTTAACAACAATTGCTTAACATGTACCGATGTTCAATTGTTTCATTGATTTGTGACTCAAAAGTTGGCTTTGATTGTGGCAATGCCTACTCTATTTCAAATATATATTAATTTAATTCGTTTAGAGGGCAGTGATTTTGATTGCCAACATTAGAACAAGATCGTCAAATCTCGACTTACCAAAGTCAAAGTCAAAGTCTCAGAAGTAGTGTCTATGAATAGGACTTTTAACAAAGTTAAACTTTACTACGAAAGTCGACTTTGGGATGTCTACATCCGAAGTCTCGTTTATGAATACGGCCCTAAGTCGGGGATATCACAGACTAGCAAACACTCCGAAACCGGGCTTAGGCCTATTTATTTATAAGCATTGTCATCTTTTAACTATGAAATTTGACATGGACAGACACCAGGAGTTTCTGAAACTGCGATCATTCACTTGTCATTTCAGCTCCTTTCTTACTTTCAGTGCATTATCAAGCAGGTTGATTTTCACACTGTTTACAGACATTTTGAACACACGCTGCTTCCAAGTTGTTTTGTAGTTTTCAATTATTTCTACCATGCGCATTGCTTTTAACTCGTTTTTTTAGTGTTTCACTGGGTAACTTATTTGATAAATTTAAATTTTATGTTTTATTTAACGACGCTCGCAACTGCAGAGGTTATATCAGCGTCGCCGGATGTGCCGGAATTTTATCCCGCAGGAGTTCTTTTACATGCCAGTAAATCTACTGACATGAGCCTGTCGCATTTAAGCACACTTAAATCCCATCGACCTGGCCCGGGATCGAACCCGCAACCTTGGGCATAGAAGGCCAGCGCTATATCAACTCGCCAACCAGGTCAACTTATTTGGTAATAATCTATCAGAAGTAACCTGCCAGAAGTAACAAAAGGAGTATCAGCAACTTCAATACTTGTAATCTGTTATGTTCTTGCCCAGATTAATGCTCCATTTGACTGATTGATTCATTTATTGATTCACTCATTCATTTCTTTCTTTATTTATTTATTATAAAGAACTATAAGGTAATCGATTTACATTTTTTAGGCAGATAAGCATAATACCAACAATGATAACAATATCAATGCTTTACTGATTGGTGAAGAAGAGTAGGCCTATATAATGTAATAACATACATTTTACATTCAGAAATTTGCAGAAAAGATTAATTATTTTATTTAATATGTAAAATGTTTAATGAGGATGTATGGGCAATTTGTAGTGAAAATGTTTCTCCAGCAATAAAAGATTGAATAAAATAAAAATAAGTAAATAAAATTAAGCGTAAATAAAAAAATTAAACACATACAGTAATTAAATACATGCATAAATAAGTGAATAATAACCAGAAAGCGCATTTCCGTTCCCAAAAAAGTTAGAGAAGTTATCGGTTAGTACATCCTGGTCGTTCAGAGTTGAAACTCTGACGCTAAATGCTTACGTCAGGACGCTACGAAAGGTATAGTTCAGTACATAATAATAGTGGATCATGACAACTGTAAGTGGGATTGCTACTAAATTGAAATGTTCTGTACAGTTACTTTTTAACCACATAAACGTACTAAAACTCTGAAACTGGCGCTCTATAAAATATTAGTGCTAGATATGACAGGAAATATAATTAGATAATAATACTGAATTAGTATGTAGAATATATATTATACAACATAATAGCAAACATGATACACATTAACCGTATCTATCTATATGCAATATGTGCAATTAATTCATGTAATAAAATCAGTTCTGTTACGGTGAAAAAATTATGAAATTCATATGTTTTACCATATGTTACAGGAGAATGGAGAAAGTTACACAACGCAGAGCTGCACGCATTGTATACTTCACCTGACATAATTAGGAACATAAAATCCAGACGTTTGAGATGGGCAGAACATGTAGCACATATGGGCGAATCCAGAAATGCATATAGAGTGTTAGTTGGGAGGCCGGAGGGAAAAAGACCTTTGGGGAGGCCGAGACGTAGATGGGAAGATAATATTAAAATGGATTTGAGGGAGGTAGGATATGATGGAAGATCAGGATAGGGGCCAATGGCGGGCTTACGTGAGGGCGGCAATGAACATACGGGTTCTTTAAAAGCCAGTAAGTAAGTAAGTATATGTTTTACCATAATAGTTGTCAGTAAAAAAAATTAAGCTAAGAAAATGTTCTTCCTACGTTACATGACGTTACAGAGACACATTTATAATACCAAAAATCAATATACAAATTAACAATATTTATATTTTACACAATGTATACAAATAATTCATTTATCAAAACTTATACGCATTGTAGTGGGGGAAAACATACATTCTGAGGTTATGAAATGTAAATCTTTTACGAACATCACATAAAATTTGTTTAAACTGAGAGAATGTTCTTCCTACGTCACATGACGTTACAGGGGCATATTTATAATACATTACATCACAGCACAGATCATCATTTCACATAAATCACAGTATGTTTCCATTTCTTATGCTGAAATAGTTAGTCCTTCCGAAATTCGAATGTAACCAACTGTAACGTAGATCTTGCTGGAGGTATTCTTTTGAAAGCAAGAAAATAAAGAAGAAATAGATCATGTATGTTTTACAAATTAAGTTAAATTAATTTAGGCCCTAGCGATATTGGAATGGGACTAACTTGTATTCAGAAACGAGTCCACTTAGAAAATTAATTAAAATTTTTTTTGATCAAAATTAAACACAATATGACGTAGATTGGTAAATTAAAATAATATTAACACAAAAGTCTGAATGATAATTCAACTTAGTATTAGAATCAGATCACAATGTAGTCGTAACTTGGTGTTTTACATAAACAACATTGACGATGGAACGTCTGTATTGTACTATGATTCACAGTCTATACGTATCTGTTTGCAATTTTACCCTACTTATGAATCCACGTGACCTAATTGATGTACCAGAAGAATCTACTCGAACTGCTGTACGTTTAGGAACACAAATGCGCTGCCTGATAATAAGTAAGCAATACATTTTTACATCTAATAAGAAAATATGGCATTGATATAAATTTGTTTCTGGAACTGTCATATATGATCTCATTCCTCATACTTCACAAATGACCTGGATGTTCTCATCTTAGTGTTAGTTTTGCTCAGCAAAGTCAGGAACAAAATTGAGATCCATTTCTAAATGCTCGCCCAAGGACTTGAAATTGCGTTACTGAACTCCGGATACCGATTTATGATCAAGGCCTCACCTCGCCTTACCTCCGGGCTGATCTTGAAAGTGAGATCTTTCGTGTGGGGAGGAAGTGATTGCTGAGACCTTGCCCTCAGTGAGGAAATTCGCGCCTTCGATCTTTCACAATAAACTGCAGGCATAGTAAACTTACACATAAGTAGTCTACTTATATGCTCTAGAACTGTGGTTCCCAAACTGGGGATCGTGTAAAACTCTGAAGGGGATTGTGAGATGATAATAATAATAATAATAATAATAATAATAATAATAATAATAATAATAATAATAATGATTTATTTAACCTGGCAGAGTTAAGGCCATACGGCCTTTTCTAACACTCAACCAGGAGTAAAACTGCGTTACAAAAAACACTACAATAATAATAATAATAATAATAATAATAATAATAATAATAATAATAATAATAATAAACTGTAAACAACAAGTAAGTAGAAATCAGACACAATATATAACATACAGAAAGAAAGGAAAAAGCATAATAAAATGTGAACAGCAGGTCAAAATAAATAGGACATGCAAAGTAAAAAAAATAAGACAATTATTGATAATAATAATAATAATAATAATAATAATAATAATAAACTGTAAGCAACAAGTAAGTAGGAATCAGACACAATATATAACATACAGAAAGAAAGGAAAAAGCATAATAAAATGTGAACAGCAGGTCAAATAAATAGGACATACAAAGTAAAAAAATAAGGCAATTATTGATAATAATAATAATAATAATAATAAATAATAATAATAATAATAATAATAATAATAATAATAAAAGTGATTTATTTAACCTGGCAGAGTTAAGGCCATACGGCCTTCTCTAACACTCAATCAGGAGTAAAACTGCGTTACAAAAAACACTACAAATTTACAAAGTACACTACAATTTTACACACAAAAGTGAATAAGATAATAATAATAATAATAATAATAATAATAATAATAATAATAAAATGTAAACAACAAGTAAGTAGAAATCAGACACAATATATAACATAGAGAAAAAAAGGAAAAAGCATAATAAAATGTGAACAGCAGGTCAAAATAAATAGGACATACAAAGTAAAAAAATAAGACAATTATTGGTAATAATAATAATAATAATAATAAATAATAATACTAATAGTAGTAATAAAATAGTGCAGTACAAAGCATACAATGAATACAATATTTTCAGGTACACACAGTAAGGAAAATTATAATTATATATAGCTCAACTTATCACATTATAGATCTACCATTATCGGAAAATATGAAAACAAAAACATAAAATAAGTTAAAGATCACTAGAACATAAAAAATGTGAATACGTGGAAACATGCAATACAACACTTGTCATAATAGTGAGTTGGTTTGGCAACTCGTCATAAGATAATTTTCTCACTTGGATTTGAAAGATTTCAATGTTCGGCAGCCCTATAACAAGAACGCCTTATTAATATACACTTACCATGTGTTCGGAAACATAAACAACATTTAACATAAAAATAAGGAACAGTTTTAGTAGTTATAGACTACACTGAAGTAAAAAATAATTTTATTAATGCGACAAATGTGTCTATTTTTCAGACAGAAGCTCTCAAATCTGCACTTTGTATTCGACACATACATGCTGATTTCAGTTTCAAGTTCAATGAGATTTATTGTCTTTGTTTCTATGGCAATCATAGACGAGAAGCTTATTTTGCTCATATTTAATATGAGTTTGCAAATATTATAAAAAATTAAGAGTTTCTTTTGCATACTCGAGATATTCATGCATTCTTTTGATCCAAAATTAGTCTACACTCTACGAAAAGCTTAATTCCAATATTCCAACAGTAGGTACATACGTATTTAAATGATTTTTCATAATTTCAACCAGTTCAATGCAACCGTCTAAAAATTAATTTAGTATCCATTTACGACTGTCATATTATTTGGAGTGTCTCCCGGAAAATACTCAAAAAGTTGTTGTTTAGAATTGTGCAAACTTGATTGCATATTTGCAAGAACAAACTCAGTACTTGTCGCATCATTTACTTATCGCTTTTAAGGAACCCGGAGATTCATTGCCGCCCTCACATAAGCCCGCCATCGGTCCCTATCCTGAGCAAGATTAATCCAGTCTCTATCATCATATCCCACCTCCCTCAAATCCATTTTAATATTATCTTCCCATCTACGTCTCGGCCTCCCTAAAGGTCTTTTTCTCTACAGCCTCCGAAGTAACACTCTATATACATTTCTGGATTCGCCTATACGTGCTACATGTCCTGCCCACCTCAAACATCTGGATTTAATGTTCCTAATTATGTCAGGTGAAGAATACAATGCGTGCAGTTCTGTGTTGTGTAACTTTCTCCATTCTCCTGTAACTTCATCCCGCTTAGCCCCAAATATTTTTCTAAGAACCTTCTTCTCAAACATTCATAATTTCTGTTTCTCTCTCAAAGTGAGGGTCCAAATTTCACAACCATACAGAACAACCTGTATTAATTCTAACTTTCAGAATTTTTGACAGCAGACTAGATGACAAAAGCTTCTCAACCGAATAGTAACCGACATTTCTCATATTTATTCTGGGTTTAATTTCCTCCCGAGTGTCATTTATATTTGTTACTGTTGATACAAGATAATTGAATTTTTCCACCTATTCGAAGACTAAATTTCCAATTTTATATTTCCATTTCGTATAATATTTTGGTCACGAGACAATCATATAGATACTTTGTCTTTTCGGGATTTACTTCCAAACCTGTCTATTTACTTCCTTCAAGTAAAATTTCCGTGTTTGCCCTAATCGTTTGTGGATTTTCTCCTAACATATTCAAGTCATCCGCATAGACAAGAAGCTGATGTAACTCGTTCAATTCCAACCCCTCTCTGTTATCCTGGACTTTCCTAATGGCATATTCTAGAGCGAAGTTAAAAGTAAAAGTGTTAGTGCATCTCCTTGCTTTAGCCAGCAGTGAATTGGAAAAGCATCAGGCAGAAACTGGCCTATAAGGACTCTGTTGTACGTTATTTGTCGTATATACATATCTAAATTTTCCACGAATTATTTAATACACTGAAATTGCGCCACATTCCTTTTTGTCAAGTTATATCGACCAGAAATCAAGTTCCTATGATTTATACTTTACAATTACTTTATTTATGTCGTTTCTTTCAATTACAAATGGTGTATGTTCTGATAATAATATCTTTTAAATAGTACTGCTCTGTTTAACTCTTCATCGGCCTTAGAGACTGCTATGTTTCTACACCTGAGAGATGATAATGCATTGGATTTTGACCAAACAAATATTTACGTTTGTTCTTCAGACGAAAGTTAAATTATTTTCTCGGCCTATATTGCAAGATCTCCAACTAATACCACAGTCTAGTATATACAGTCATGAAGCTCATTACGTAGGGAATATGCATCCATAGATAGTTGCTAACCGTCAGGATCTCTACTATCGCCCATCACAGACAATGCGAAATAGTACCGGCACAGTCTATTGTTCCTAGTACTCTCAACAACTCAAGCTTCGTGACTGTATATACTAGACTGTGCTAATACGGTGTCTGTGTATGTGTGATGGGAGAGAACTACCTCGCCAGCTGTTCTGTAAACTCTGCTTTATCCTGTGTACACGTAACTTCAGAGTTTATGTGCCTGAACTTCGAAGTCTAATCATCATAAATATCACAGAAGTATAATACGAAATCCTCAGCTTCGATCTCCTACCAAGCGAAGCCGTGGTATGAATTTTTATCGCCTCTTAAACATACAGTGACCTCTCCTGCCGTTTTGAAACGTGTGGGAAGCATGGTAACCAGATAGAGCAGTGAAGGATATATATGCATAATTTCAATGCAAATGAATTTATTTGTAATTATGTTATATTAAAATCTATTTAAATTTATTAGTTTAAAAGAACAGAGACAGGCAGTTGACATAATCATTTAATCAAAATCAGAGATTCTTAAATAGGCTATGCCTATATTTATTCAATTAAAATACTGGAATAAATTTTCGAAGCATAGCAACATTTCTTTATACTTCGTGTAATGTTTTTTTTTGTATATTTTAAATTGGTTATTTAACGACGGTGTATCAACTACTAGGTTATTTAACGCCGATGGAACTGGTGATAGCGAGATGGAATTTGTCGAGATGAAGCCGAGGATTCGTCATAGATTACCTGGCATCGCCTTACGGTTGGGGAAAACCTCGGAAAAAACCCAACGAGGTAGTTAGCCCAAGCGGAGATCGAACCCACGCCCGAGCGTAACTCTGGGTCGGCAGGCAAGCGCCTTAGCCGACTGAGCTACGCCGGTGGCTCTGTAATGTTGAAGTACAAATGGAAATGATAAATGATTTAACGTCCACAGAAACTAGAAATCATATTAAGACCATTGTAAGAGCGCTAAAATTCTGACTGGGATAACCTAACCAGCTTTGGCACGGTGAGAGTTTAGACCATAAATATTTACAGCGAAATCTATCACGTGCTGCTTTATGTGCCTTGCATTTTTTCGATCTCTATGAGTTCAAGTCTGGTTCTTTATCATTAGAGAAACGACGTCCATCAACATCTTTACTTAGATAACAGCATTCAGAACGGATTTTCAAGAGTTACTTTTGTTTAGTGAGCTGTTCAAAGACAGATCGAAACCCCATAAGTGACATCAATAAGGCAGGCATTTTCATTAACGTTTCATTAAAGAAAATATCAATATTCTCACGTGAAAACTCAACACTAATCGTCGACTATCACAAGAAAGTCTTTCCAAAAGAGAAAAAATTGCTGGTACACGAATGTTGACTGCTTCAGAACACAAAGACATCGTAAAACATCTGTTTCATTTGCAAAACAACATGCAAGTGTTTACATCGGTATGCTCTGAGATGAACAGAGTCCGGCAGAGAAAAGGGCGGCTATAAATAATTGGTTATTGACTCAAGAATTATTTTTTTAAATTAACTTACGTGAGATCATAAAGTACGTCGAACGTACCAGCGCTCTCCCAACTGAGCTACCCGGGAACTCCACCCGACACCGTCTCAACTTTTCCCTCACAATTCCAAGTCACACAGAGTTTGTGTGCATTCGATGTGTGTCTCTGGCGTTTCGTCAGCCCACGCAAGTTGTGTGGATATAAAGGGAAACGTTGAGACGGTGTCGGGTGGAGTTCCCGGGTAGCTCAGTTGGGAGAGCGCTGGTACGTTCAACCAGAGGTCCCGGGATCGATACCCGGCCCCGGAACAATTTTTCCCTTGAAATTATTCAAATCTGCTTTACAGGAAGCTTCACCTAAAAGACTAGATTTGCATAAAGTACGTCGTTTGCCGTTTACTTCTTGAATAAGGATGTCCTTTAAGTGACTACCACTGAGATGGAAAAGTGCATCAGACATCCACAAAGCTTCAATAAAGCTTCCATGTTCATCCCTGAGATTCAAAATCTCCTCACAAAATGCCCTTCGGTTGAGAATTATCACGATGTTTTAACTGATGTACGGACCCAGAATCAAAATTTGAGCCACCTGAATTTTCTAAGTTCCAGTTTTAACATACTGCACATGTGTAGTAAACAAGAACCCTAAATGTATGCTACTTGTGGACAGTCTTGTGAAGCTTATTGCCTACATCCAAGACTCTGCCCACGTTTTATTTCCGTATCTGTACCACCTGAATTTGTATGAATGAAAATGTAGGCCTAAGTATTATGAGCAATTAGGACGAGGTCAAGGCGCCATAAAACGTAATTCACTACTAGCAGTCTCAAAACTATCATTGTTCTTGTAAAAGCTTTTGACTGCAAAAGCAAGTTGTGCACCGCTCCACCTTTCCATGATGACTAAATGGCAGAATGTGCGTAGTTTATCGCCCCTCAACAGAGTTATGAGAGATTATACGCTCCTTGAAATCGTCCGTTCCTCTGCCGGATCCTGTATTAAGATATTCGCCTATGAGTCGTTTATTTTGCCAGTCTGTATTTCTTTGTCATACTCAGAAATTAACTGTTTGTCCTTTACCATTCGTTTCTTTGGTGTTGTCTCAAGCATTGGCTTTGAGCCACTTTCATCACATGATCATGCAGTTCCGTTACTTGTAAATGTCTAACGTTAGTTGAAAATCCTCACAAGGAAAAGGGACAAATCTTTTTCAAAGTAGCTGATAATAAAGTAGCTCTAAATGAACGAAAGCTATTTATATCGGATTTAATAATTATATTTATAATACACCATGATAGCAAAATAAATAGATAACTTTAACGCATTATAACATCATGACTATTGAAGATGTAGAAATTTTATTTGTAGATTTTTATTCAGCAATAATAAAGTTTGTATCGATCGATATATTATATCGATTACGCCACTTCACAGTTCCGGTAATATGGTCGCCACTGCCATTGAAAAGGCATTTTGCGTGCTTGATTAATCGAAATAACTTTTGTCAACATATCGATGGCTCAGAACCAGACTGTTCCAAGTGTATTTTACTATTTTTTTTTTCAGAAGAGCTATTTTAAGCTCCTGACATTCGAAGCTTCATGAAAGATTTTGTAATCGCTTTATAACAACCTTATGGAGAGAAATATTTGCAATTTTGTTCGATTCATATATGCAGACAAGAACTGGAACACAATGAAATACAGATTTCTTTCTTATAAAAAGTTGGACTTAGAACAGTCTGGTTCTCAGACATCGATATCACATCAGTGCAAAAGTAAATACTGAAAATCATAGAGAAACAGCGGAGTGTTCCCCAAAGTTCAGTGTGTTTTCTATAATGTTGTGTGAAAAGTTAATAGTCCTTTCCTTTTCCAAAAGAAAACTGTTACAGGAGCTTCGTATTTATAAACGGTTATTAATTTGTTGATGCAACTGCATGGTCAGTAAGAAATAATAAGGAAAGGGTATGTTCGATAAACTATATTTATTATTTAGAATTTTTAAAGGGTAGATTTGATGTAGAAATTATTTACTTTCTTGTGGTTTTGGCGGCAAAAACTAAAATTAATTGTTTATAACATTTCTCCCTGTGGCAACCCTTTAATAAGGGAAGTTTGTAGCAAATGAACTACTTTGTATATTCTGTATACGACTCTGATGAAATCAATGCACCAAGAGTCACATTAAAAACCATGGCTCCATAACTTATTGAAATTGCCCACTTCTCTTGTAATCATTCCGTTTTTCGCCCATTTTTATTTTTTGTCGTAATTATAGCATTATGACATGAAAAATTTTGCAACAGAATGGGGCACCTTGCTCTGGTACTGGGAAGTATCTGTTCACAAATGAGGCGACTTAATAAATGGAAAATAGAGGAGTATTTTCGAGGTAAGATAAAAATTATAATATAAGTGAAGTGAAGTAAACTGTGGGAAGATATTGTAGGGAAAGGCAAAAAAGAAGTAAATGTAATATAGTAAAATCCCTCGTATCCGGCACCCAGATAACCGGCAATACCAAAACAACGACACTTTTGGCTAGGCCAAGAAAATAGTCATTCATGCGAAAGAGAAGAGCCTGACGAAGATGTCAGTGGTTTTCGTAGATCGCACATGCCGCATATTGTGAATACTCTTTACACTGTTCACGTGTGAAAACATAGACAAATAAACCCGTTATGTCCCTGGAGTAGAGAGTAGCATCGGTACCTGTCACTTGGACCTTGCAAACAATGCGCAGAGACGATATTTTTCAATTCAACACTTGAACTCGCCCGTTTCGAAGGGATGTTAGATGAGTGTAAATACGAAAGTGTGAAATTCTCTGTTCCTACAGCGCGTAAAAATTTCATTCGAATGTTGGATAGTATCATGGCTATTACCGCTAAGCGCCGTTGTTGCACAATGAATTCCGCGAAACGCAAGCGAAATGTTCTTACACTCAAATTATCGAGTGCTACTTCATAGTCTTTATAGTTGCGACGTTGGCTACAGTGCTCTTCACGTCACATGACTCACATGGACCACCATTTAAAATTATTTTCATATGGTTACGAAAACTTTTAGTATGTTTTTACGCTATTATGTATTAATTATGAACTGATGAATGTACATTACTGTATTCAGTACGTACTAAAAATAAACATTGTACGTATTTCAAAACTTTATTTTTAATGGTCTATATGAAAATTACTAAATTTCAAGATGGAAAAAAATGTTTATGCAGTACAGTGTCTCTTTACATAACCTATAAATGTATTTTTCAATTATCCGGAAAAATCAGTTATCTGGCACTGGCTTTTTCCCACAGTTGCCGGATACTAGGAATTCTACTGTATTTAGAATTACTCATTTCATGCCATTTTAAATATTCATTTGAGAAATTATCATCCTTAAAGTTAAATCAGTATCTATTCACGAAATTAGGCGGTTTAATAAATGGAAAATAGAGAAGTATTTTGGAGGTAAAATAAAAATAATACAAAATAGTGAGTTAAAGTGAAGTAAATTGTGGAAAGAAATTGGAGGGAAAAGCAAAAGAGAAGTAAATGTAATATTTAGAATTACTTATTTCACGCCACTTTTAATGACCATGAACTATTAAGAAGTAGTGTCAAGATCGCGTGACTATATTGGAAAAATAATGGTATCGAAAATGGCAAGGAAAAGAAAAAGTCACAATAAACTTCCAATTCAATGTCTTTGTTCACCATAAGTCTCACAAGATACAGTGTGCAGTACCGTAAGTTTAACCGCTATCACTTCTGTGAGAAGTTCTCAACAAATAGAGTTAGTGTCGAATATGTAAGGTTAAAGTTTGTGGTTAAGATAAAGTTAAGTAAGTTAAGGTAAAGTGAGATAATTATTAAGGCTCTAACGCAAAATGTGATATGTCAATCCTTGCAGTTTTTCAGGCCCAAGCATTTGAAGTTTGATCGACCATATGAAATTATAGGAATTATGTTTCGTAACAATCAATCAAATCAAACTCCTGTATCTCCTCTGAGGAGCATAGGGCATTCACAAAGTGCCTCCATCGGACCCTATTTGTAGCCAACTTCTTCACTTCGCTCCATGTTTTCCCCTCCCTAGCAATTTCCTCCAAAACTGTTCTCTCCCATGTATTTTTTGGCCTTCCTCTTGTTCTACTACCCTGGGGGTTCCAATCCAAAGCCATTCTTTCTACTGCTCCATGTTCTTTCCTGATTGTGTGCCCTATCCAATTCCACTTTCATCTTTTGATTTCTATTGTGATTTCTTTCTGATTTGTTATCTTCCATAATTCTGAGTTTGTGATTATATCTGGCCATCTAATTTTTAAAATTCTTCGTAAACAACTATTAACAAATGTTTGCAGTTTATTTTGTATAATTTTACTTGTTTTCCATGTCTCACAGCCATATAATAAGACTGATTTCACATTATTTTTAAAGATTTTAATTTTTGTAGATCTAGATATAATATAAGATTTCCATATTGGGTACAACTAGGCAAATGCACTATTCGCATTTTTTATTCAGTTCTTTACATCCTCAAAGGCTCCACCATCCTTGTCAATTATACCACCCAAATATTTAAATCCTTGAACAGTATCAATGTTATTATTATTTATTCCATTTTGAATCTTGCGTACACTACTTTTAACACTTAAATATAAGTAATTGATTAACTAGCGGACTTACTCGTGTTAATTATGTAAGTTTGTGCGGCTTACAGCTGTTTCGGTGCTTCATCACACCATCCTCAGAGCCTTCTAGATCTCGGCGTCATCTCGAACTTCTCTGCCTGTATGTGGGTCCGTTTGATTGAACACACAGATCAATTTCACTACACACACACTATTTGACTCAACTTTTCAACACCTTTCAACAATCAAACGCACCCACATAACAGGCAGAGAAGTTCGAGATGACGCCGAGATCTAGTAGGCTCTGAGGATGGTGTGATGAAGCACCGAAACAGCTGTAAGCCGCACAAACTTACATAATTAACACGAGTAAGTCCGCTAGTTAATCAATTACTTATATATATATATATATATATATATATATATATATATATATATATATAAATTCTAAATTATAGACATCAGCTCAAAGGGTCCTGAATACAATAAACATGTACAATATAATGTGATGTGATACATTAAAGAAAAAAGAAAGTTAATTGTTTATCTGTCTTATTACTATTTAATCTCATTTCTTGTCCACACCTGTGGAGTAACGGTTAGCGCGTCTAGCCGCGAAACCAGGTGGCCGGGTTCAATTCCCAGTCGGGGAAAGTTACCTGGTTGAGGTTTTTTCCGGGGTTTTCCCTCAACCCAATATGAGCAAATGGTGGGTAATTCTCGGTGTTGCACCCCGGACTCATTTCACCGGCATTATCACCTTCATATCATTCAGACGCTAAATAACCTAAGATGTTGATAAAGCGTCATAAAATAACCTACTAAAAAATCTAATTTCTTTAGTTTTCTTTACGTTTATTTTCATATGAGCCCCTTTTATTACTTCTAATAAAGTATTAACTTTATTCTGCATATCACCAAAACTATGGCAGAGCAAACAGGTATCATCAGCGAAATCCAGATCTTCCAAGGTATCATTTAATCCCCATCTTATACCTCTTCTGACACTGCCAACAGACCTTTCCATAATATCATTCATAATAATCAGAAATATAGTCGGAGAGAGAATACAACCTTCTTTCACTCCACGTGTAGTTGTTATATTTTCTGACAGCATACCTTTATATATGACATTTTCATACATAAGTTTAATTAGTCTAAAAGTTTTTCTGGTATACCAAATTTTGTTATTGTTCTCCATATATAATCTCTATTAAGTGAGTCAAACGCTTTCTCAAAATCGATAAATAGTAAATATAAGGTACTTTTCCATTCATAACAACAGGTTAGAAATAAAAATATCAGATATGTGCATGCCATTATTTTTTTACAAGAAAGATGTTATTAGGATGCACAACTTATCGTAAAATCTCATTTTCGTCAAAAATTGACAAATCACCTCTTGCCTTGGAACCATGGATTTGACAATCAGTCTCTTCCTTCGCTAGTTTTGAATAAAAATTGTCAATGGTTAAGTGACACACATGCAAATAACATACGAACATACGGTCCCAGAGTTTTATAAAGGTAATGACAAAGCCAAAATTGCTTTATGACTGTAAAAATTATATGTTGAGAAAAATAACCCGAAAAAGAAAGAACTGTTGAAAATGTAGTTCCTTTATACAGTAGGAGTAAAATGTAATTATATAAAACGCGATGCGAAAAGTGTAAAGTAGAACTAAACGTAAAACAATACGTTAAGTAGGATATATTTCAAAAACATTACTTCTTCTGAAGGGTACAAGTTACTTTATTATTGAGAATTTACGTGATGTTAAGGAATAACGTTCAAAAAGCGATTGAATTTCCAATTCTAATATTGGTATCGGTACAGATATTATAATAGTTACTCTTAATGTTAATGTTGATGTTGATATTGATATTGATGTTTCTGCTGCTGATGATGATGATGGTGATAATGGAATAAATGATGTAGAATTAGTCAAAAGTGACCTACAAATAAATAAAACTAAATCATATTAACGTAAGTCAGGTTCCTCTGTTTGCGATCTAAATGGTTTTCTTTAATCCAGTATAGGGCAGCTAAATTTGTTAAAGGTAAAAGAGAAGATGGAAACGATACGATAAAAGAACTTAAATGGGAAACATTGGAAAACAGATGTAGGAAAACTAGAATAACATCACTGTATAGAGCACATCTAGGTCAGAAAGCATGGGTAGACATAACGGCTCGGTTAGAAAAGCTAACGTACTATGGTAGGAACGATCATGATTTTAAAATCAAATGTAGGAAAGAGAAAACGGATGTAGGTAAAATCTCATTTTTAAATAGAACTATAAATGATTGGAATGACCTACCTGCAGCGGTCTTTGAGGGCTGTCCTTCCTTAAGGAGATTCAAGAATAACTTAAAAAGTTGTGTATAAAGTGCAAATTAAAATTAAGGTGACATTTAACATTTAATTTTTTAAGGTGACATGTATTTATTTAGCCTGACGAGTTACTTCCTTGGTTTGAATTATAAATTATTTAAAAATAGCGTGTAAGAGGGCCTTAGACTAGAAATGTTTAGCTTAAATGTAGTTCTGTTTATAATTATGCATAAGGGTGTAATTATTTGTCTTATTTGAACTGTTGTATCAGTGAAGCGAGGTGAGTCAGTGAAGGTATGGTTTTACAGTGCAGTGAATAGTTCCGATCAGTGATAATTTATAGCGTCAATGAAATGTGTTCTATAGTGTCAGTGAAATGCGTCATAGTGCCACTACAGTGAGTGAGATGAGAGTAAAGTGAAAGACTATTGAAATTTATGTAGGGCCTATACATAATTATGTAGGTTGTAATGTAAAATTAGGTATTTTATTTATGTTTTATTATTATTGTGTTAAATTATATTGTGTATTCTTATTGTATTGTGTATAAAATTGTATTGTGTATTGTATAATTGTATTGTGTATTGTAAAATTATTGTGTATTGCTTATCATTTTATTGTGTATTGTTTATATTGTGTATACCACTGCCACCGGGTGCTTGCCCACTTGCAGTGTAAATACATACATACAATATACCTAGGCAAATACCGGAAATGTTATGTGAATTACAGAATTAAATTTTATCCCTGCTTCTTCCTGCCTGGTAGGCCATCATCAAGCCATAGTTGTATTCACACACAAATATTGAATAAATGAACGATTTTGTTCAATTAAACTTTCGAAATCAATTAAATAATTTAAATACATAAATATTGTATTTTATTCATCCGTTACCAGAAATAGGGTGATACTCTTTTCCCTCTTTCACCAAGTTAAAAGAAGCTCTTTTTTCATAGCCCATCAATCAATAAATCTTGGGGATTATCTGCAGAGCCCCCTCCTGGATTGAAGCCACGGTGAAAGTAGCCCGCGCAGTGGGGGGAATAGGTATAAAGGCTCACCCGGGCCCCGACTCCACATTCTGACAAGTTCAGTGCTTTCGAGGGGGAGAAACTTGGAGGGCAACATGAGGGCTTTCGTGAGTATTGCACAATAGAAAGCCATTTATAAATTCATATTTTGTTATTCGCTGCAATCGTTTATTATACATATAAAAATATGCAACAATTATGTGGTTACGAGATACACGCAAGAACGTTTTATATAATTTATTCTCTTATATGTTTGTTTAAATTTGTTTTTTTATAACATAGGCCTATTGTACAACAAAATTCATCACTTAAAATTAACAGGGATATTACTCTTCGTCTGCATAAAGTCCTAAATTTACATGAAACGTTTGGAATTTCTTGCTATAGCTACTTAAACATCTATTTAAAAATAACAGTCTCAAATTTCAATTAGTTTTTCACTAAATTATGTGAATTCATGTGAAATCTGAATTGATTTCGTTATTAGAGCCGTCAAGGGGGGACCGTACAAATTCGAACTCTACTGAGTAAATGCAAGATTATGTCTCTTCGATATTAACTTCCAGGAAGGTTCTGGAATCCACTTATCTTGCTGTTACATTATTTTTCCCTGAAGTAAAAGTCAGGCGAAGCGTGATGCTTATTACATGGTCAATTTCTTTTAGTTTCGCCATCAGAAAGCTGTCAGCTCTCAGTACATGCAATCTATTCGCCTTCTAGGCACGTTACGGGCACAACGTTTATTCATGTTCATATGAACTGTTCATTATATCATACTCCTTCGTAAGATGGATCTTGTAACTATGAAACAAATTTACTTGTATATATAGATATATAGGCTCTGCCCTTTTCAATAATAGATTCCATCCATGTTCTATTTATGTTTAGTAGAATAATCGGACTCAAATCTTATACAATTTTTATAGGAACGAAATTTGAAAGTTGTTTTTCATATTAATAATGAAAATTCTTCCTGTTTTACTTATTTCATTTTTCTAATTTAATAAAGAATTTAAATATTAATTTTGAGTATTGGTGAAGATAAAGTTCGACGGCCCAGTTAAAAAAGAAGAAACTCTAAATTTAAATTTTTGAGATACCTGATTTTTAAAGCTTCATATTGCTATGAATAATCCAATTAATACATTTTAATTTTAAACTTATAGTATACAGGGTGATTCAAGAAGAATTATCGCCACTTACGGAACTTATTCCTGAAGACATTTTGAGCAAAAACTGTCATATAAACATGTGTTCTATCCTCAATATTTTCAGAGCTGCATTAATTTGAAGTTGTTAAAAATGCATTTTTTATTTAGTTTTAAGGGTAAAAGAATGTTACAAATAGAGAATGAACTATTCAGAAGCATGCTTCTTTTAATTAGCAAGTATTCTCAAGCTAAAAATGTGTTGTTAATTCCTTAGTTACTTTGTACAGAATTTTTTCTCCAAATTTTAACTAAAAATTACATCATTCTTACACACTTATCACAACAATTGTTACAGATTACACTACTTCTAACAACTTGATTCTTTACAGTTCAATTTTTCATCCTAATGTACAGTCTTAAAGAGTTTACAAGAATGAGTGATTTGTAACAATTGTTGCGATAGATGCGCAAGGAAAATATAATTTTGTAGTTACAAAAAAAAATTCTGTACGAAGCAACTACGACATATTATTAGCTTCAGAATACTAGCCAATTAAAGAAATTATACTTCTGAATAGTTCATTCTCTAATTGTAATATTTTGTTACTCTTAAAACTAAAGAAAAAATGTATTTTTGATAACTTCAAACTAGTGTAATTCTGAAAATACTAAGAATAGTACCTACGTTTATATGAAATTTTTTGCTAAACATTTTTTTCTTCTGGAATATGCTCCGTAAGTGGTGAGAACTCCTCGCGAATCATCCTGTATATATAATAGTAATATGCGTTACAAGACCGGTATGTTGAAGTTTTCATGTTCGAGGAAAAGTTTGAAAAAGCGAAACGTAGTTGAGCTTTTTTAATTTCCGAGAATTGAAAGAAAACATACCGCTCGTGTATCGTACATTTTTTTTTGTGTGTGAAGATCGTTTATTACATACCTGAAAGAGGAATTTCTAATTAGTTGCAATGAAATCTCCATCTTGGTTTCTGTTCAATGACGGCAAATTTGCAAAACAAAAATATCTATCTTCAACATTGTTGCTTTAAAATGTTTTCTGTGTTTACTATACTCCAGCAGGCCGTGATATACGTCTGTCTTTTTTTCCCCCCCCAATCTATAAATGCGAACTTAAAACAAACGGTAAGGTTATGTAATGATTTATTTTTCATTTTACTATTTTAACAATATTATTTACATAACATATTGCAGTAATAACATCGGCAAGTTTAATTTTGCCGGTCAAGGAGATGTTTAGAAATGGAAAATATCTTTCACGGCTTCCTTAATGTTACTTGCATCACGAATGAAGTAACTTTAGTGGAGTTGTAGAGTTTACTTAATTTTTGCAAATATTTAAAAACAATAATTAACAGTGCAATTTAGGTGAAATTGCAGTGGTAAGTTTCCAATTTATAATTATTACTATATTGAACGTCTCTAAAAATAATATGTTAAAAGCCTAAAGCAGTAAAATCAATATGTCACTTAAGCGGTAAGAAGAGGGAAATTGTTGTGTGTGTTAGGTTGGGAATACTGAATGTGGAATTTTATACTTTCCGCGGATTGATTTTGTGCGGAAACCAAGCAAATACGCACGATCTCGCACAAAACATCATTAACAGAATTTGGAGTAAGTTTAACTATCCTTCGATTTTTCATAGTAACATGAAGCTTTAAAATGCAGGTTTATCAAAACTTTAAATTTTTCAATGATGGTAATAATATTACTGATTATAATGGTGGTGACGTTACCAGGAACGATGTCTCGCAACAGGATTACAATTTTAGACCTGTGAAATCCAATTTATTCCGTTGAAAATAGATGGACAATAGTTGCAACGAATGAAAGTATTCTGGAACTCATACAGGAAGATAAATTTACAGATATATAATTAAAATAATAACGGAAGAAAATTACAATATATTTTTAAAGGAATGGGATGTGAAATATAATGGGTATGATTTTATTTCTCTCACATGCAGGGTTCTTAATTTAAAGAGATTTTAAGTGGTGCGTAAAGAGAAGATGTCGCTTACGGTATTTATGTTCTGCTAGTAGAGCTAGTTGAATTTTTATCATCATCAATTTCAGGTTTTACTTTGTTACTGCAGCGGTATGGACCCTAGTTATTAGGGGAGAGTCGGGTAGTATCAGACATCGGGTAATATCGGACAGTGCGTTTCTTTCATCTACCACCATATGGTAATACCTGAATGACATGGTTACGTTCTCCGTGAAAGAAACTCACTGTCCGATATTACCCGATGTCCGATACTACCCGACTCTCCCCTAGGTAATAGGAACAAAAACGTCTTATACGAATAAAACACTAAACTTCATTTCGAAGACTTTCTTGGAGTTAATCATCAATTGGACGGAGTTACTCAATAATAGACCAACCTACAATTTGAAATAAAATGAGATATTTGCACAAATCTGTTGATAGTAGACTAATTTAACTCGGAAAAAATCAAGAATACGATATCTGAATTTTGCTGTTATTTATAAGCAAAAATTCGTTTATTGAATAAAATTTTGCTTTGAAATATTAATTCAATTGCTGGTCTCTTATTAAAAATCAGTTAGCCTTTTTTAGTATTATTTGTGCTACTTTTTGTAATAGTATGAATGTTATAATACTTTTTGCATAAAATATTTTATATAAAAAAACAGACTTATTTCAATGGTCAATATCTCGAAACAGGTTTTTGGCGCTTGGATAACTATTGCTAATCACCGTCCAATTGAAACGAAATACTACTTGCAGTTTTTTCTGCCTTCAGTTTTGTTATTATGCTAAATTTCTTACAAAATAAAAAAAAGTTTTGTCTTCTTCTTGTAAAGCTTGCTAACTCACAGTTCAAAGTGACATAGATAATTACCCAGCAAATACTCTTTTCTCCGTTGAAATATGAAATAATCTAGACTTGGCAAAGAACAGCTTATATTAGCGATACAGTTTTGTTAGGAACATTGAAGCTTGTATTTCAAAATTTTCTGCGAAATGATACTTAAGTATTTGTCCTAATGAGACTGAATGAATGTTTCGTGTCATTACTTTCGGATCAAAACGAAAAATGTCTATGATTGATCATTACAAGATCAAAGTAGAAAATAAATTACAAATAAATTATGTATAAAGTAATTTAAAATAAATGAACAGACAAGAATAACATTTATTAGATAAGGAGAAAAAGAAGATGTAGTGGAAGAATTACAACTAGAACCTGTAATTAATCACGTAAAACATTATCAGAACAACTGGATAAATCATCTGCATCGCATGCATCGAGATAGAATCCCAAAAGTTATGCTCCACTATCGTCCAAGCGGGAAGAGATCTCTCGGTCGTCCAAAGAAACGCTGGATTGAAAATTCAACTGTGAGATCGTAACAGACCATTTGGCCTAATACTTGAAGGGAAGAAGAAGAAGAAGAAAAATAAATAAACACAAAAATAACAAGAGAAAAATAAAAGAAGAATGCCCTTTGCCAATTATTGACTTGACTTAGGCTATAATAGATTAGAGAACAAACCTCATAATGGACCATTGTACTAATTTCTTACGAATAATATGTGTAACTTAAGGGAAGTGATCAAGGGAAAACCATTTTAATTCAACAACACAGGCTCATGTCATTCGTGACTCACTTCTACATATTGTCAAAAATCACTAGGGAAGACTAGAAGAAAGAAAAGGTATCGTGGATTGTAGCGTAAGACAACGACATAATAATTATGTTGTTTTAGAAGAGACCTTCCAAGCGGCCCTTAACAGGACATTACGTCAGTCGCAAAGGCTTTCTAATTGGCGTTGTCAACGACTCCGTTATGTGAACTTTTTTTCTGTGACCTAATATTTTCAAAGCCTCAGGAGATCTTTCATGTAGAAAAGAAGCTAAAAATGTTAAATAATAACAAACAAAAAGTGTCTCTTAAAGTTTAGAGAAGACGTTAAGTCACAAATTAGCAGAAAAAGTTTGAAATAGAGTTGTCTGTGAGATGTTATTGTGATTGTAATTACAAATGCGAAGAAAACTGAGAGAATTTGGAATAGCTCTTGTTCACTTGAACGACACAATCAACGAGAAGAGTTATGTCAGCAAGCACTCCGGTTTAAACGTAAATTGTTAGATAAATTTATAAAACCGGTATTGAGGTAAAAAAAAATAACTAGGAATTAAATGAATTGTAACAATTTAATTGGTTATTGATTATTTAAATGAAAATTTAATATTACATTAAATCATTTAAAGACAATAGTAACTAAAATTAATAAAAGATTATATCAGTACAAAAGCATTCATGGATAGTTATAAATTAATTGAATTTAAACATTTGCTTTCTTCTGAACTTCTTAATAATGATATGAGTAAATATCTTAAACGTTCAGAAACCAGTAATACAATTGATAATAAATTTTACTTTTGATACTGAGAGAAAATAACGTCCCGTAATTTGTCTTTTTTGATGTATCAATTCAATTACATAATAATCAGAAAGAATATTACCACAAGTGCCAAACATCTATCTTATCATAAAAGCACCAATATCTTGATGCTGAAAGTGCCAATGTAAACCAGTAAGAACTGTAGTCTAAAAATATTTCAACCGTTTCCCATGTTCCATATTGTTTATATAATAATCATCTTTCAAACCAAAATTATGTATTTTGCGGAAAAAGTCTGTTTTGCATGAAAACTGAACCAACTCACTTTAGTTTCTGAGTCAGAGAAGTGCAATTATTTCAAAATCCAGAACTTTACTAACATTTCTGAAAGCAAGAAGTAAATATTAGCAATACTATATAATATAAGCTGGCTTAGGATCCGGGAAACTTTAGAGGTCAATGTACGCACAACTTGACTATAGAGTTCCTTGAACATAGTAGACAGATATACTGTGAATGTAAACAATGACGTCAATGTGCTTCGTTATATTTTACTGTTAATAGTACAATCTAGTGACGGTGGAAAATGAAGTAGGACACATACCTCACAAGTTTTCATGTCCCTCGGTGACATTGAAGTCGTTAGCGTTACAATGAACACCATGTAGTATACACTTGCAACTAGTTCGAAAGACCTGTTCACTGTATATTGCAAATGCATTGTGATGATCTGAGTTCGTTTCGTAGGGAGAGACGGAAGAATGCTGTACCTCTGATCACGAACCGGATTGTACTCTAACGCACAGGTAAACAAAACTCATCGCGCCACCTCACTCCATTTATACTCCGTTGCACTGTTAACTTCACTTCATTCTTAAGTTGTCTCGGATCCTAAGCCTGAATATAAGAGATATTTCCAAGACATTCCCCAGGAGTTTTCATTTGACTCTACTGTTCTATTTACATTGCCACTTATAACCTTCATGAACCGCAACGACAGACGCATACGCAATATATCGCATTTTTTTGTTCTTAAATGTGGTAAAAGAAGTTTCTTTGAATTGTTACCACGGAAACTCATAATTTTCTACTCTTAAAACGCAGTGAAGAAAATCATTCAAATGCTGCACCGAAGTCGAATTCACGCAAAATATTTTTGTGCGAGATCGTGCGTATTTGCTTGGTTTCCGCACAAAACCAATCCACGGTAAGTCTAAAATTCCACATTCAGTATTCACAACCTAACACACATAACAATTTCCCTCTTCTTACCGCTTAAGTGACATATCGATTTTACTGCTTTAGGCTTTTAACATATTATTTTTTAGAGACGTTCAATATAGTAATAATTATAAATTGGAAACTTATCACTGCAATTTCATCTAAATTGCACTGTTAATTATTGTTTTTAAATATTTGCAAAAATTAAGTAAACTCTACAACTCCACTAAAGTTACTGCATTCGTGATGCATGTAACATTAAGAAAGCCGTTTGTTTTAAGTTCGCATTTATAGACTGGGGGAAAAAAAGACAGACGTATATCACGGCCTGCTGGAGTATAGTAAACACAGAAAACATTTTAAAGCAACAATGTTGATAGATAGATATTTTTGTTTTGCAAATTTGCCGTCATTGAACAGAAACCAAGATGGAGATTTCATTACAACTAATTAGAAATTCCTCTTTCAGGTATGTAACAAACGATCTTCACACAAAATAATGTACGATACACGAGTGGTATGTTTTCTTTCAATTCTCGGAAATTAAAAAAGCTCAACTACGTTTCGCTTTTTCAAACTTTTCCTCGAACATGAAAACTTAAACATACCGCTCTTGTAACGCATATGTTTACATGTTTTCTATGTTTACAGAAGCTTACAATTTCCATCTCCGAGTAAAATATAGCCTACCATAACAATAGGAATTATTGTAACTTCTTATTTCAATATTGAGTGCTACTTATCAGAGTAGAACGGAGGGGTTATTCGCAGCGAAGAATGTCGATGTCCGTAAATGTTTCTTCTTCTTCTTCTTTCATGGCGCTACATCTCATGGCTGAGACCCGGCCTCCTCAAGAGTCTTCTTCCACCCTTGTCTGTCCATCGATACGGTCCACCAATTTCGAATTCCCAGACTTTTAGCATCTCCATTCACTCCATCAATCTATCTTCCTTTTGGTCGTCCCACTTTTCTACATTCTTCTGGTTGTATTACTCGTATTCTTTATGGAATGGCATCATAAGGCATTCTTTGTACATGGCCAGCCCATCTTAATCGACCAAGCTTCATAAATTGGACAGTATCAGGTTCTTTAAACAATCTCCGTAACTCATCATTATGTCGTATTCTCCAAAGGCTTCCGTCCCATATTGGTCCAAAAATCTTTCTCAAAACCTTCCTCCCAAATACCAGCAATTGACGCTCCAAATCCTTGGTCAAGATCCATGTCTCCGATCCATAGGTTACGACTGGTCCGTAAATGTTTAATGACGAAAACTCTTGCATGCAATATATAAGCAATTTGTGTCTCATCTCTAAAATCCTAAGTATTTATTTAATGGTGCAAGTAAATGTACGCAGTAGTATGAGGGATATATGAAGTTATGGTGAAGAGTGAAGGTAATCCTGTACGCATGAACGCAAGGCGGAGGTTTTTAGTCCATTCTAGTCTTTGCTGACCTAAGCACCATGAGGTTTGCATTTCCTCCAGAGTTTGGACGAGAAGTTGTTACGCAGTTTAATGTAGCCTACGTGTTGGGTGATACGGTCAAGGTCACGGACTATGACATGACATTAACGGAACTTGCTGAAACTTTCAGTGAAAATTAATATCTCCCATCACCATTTTGTCAGCTAGTTTATTTGAAAGAGTAAACGGTTACTTACATTTGTTGCTACAAGATCGTTGAATAGGAACTTGGGTGACCTCGGTACTACTGGAGCTGGTAGTCTGTGTAAGAAGAGAGATCAGATTTAACAAAATACTATAAGGAAAGTTTACATTTGATTTATGTTCAATTTTTAATATCTATTGGCCTTTACAGTTATAAATTTAAAAATGTCTTTACGTTTAGTTTAACAAAAGAGCCATGACCTCGATGATTTGAAGATGAACATGTTTATATCACGTTACCTGTATATAAGGAACTCCATTTTGATTTCGAAAATGCATATAATTTCCATATAATTTAATGGTTTGATGTCGCCAATAATAACGTTATAGGGTATTAGCCCTATTGATAAATTGTGTGTGATCTGGTATGCCACAACTCTTATAAATGTTTGAGGATTTCGTGAAGAAGTTGCGACGTAATGGTGGTCACTCTTACAGCTTCAACTTCCTCTTCTTCGTCTCTGCGTGCACATGATACAATTATAATCGTAACCTATCTTTTTAATATATTGAAAGCTACGGTATAGCACGGCGTTTGATCATGCGTGGGTTCGATTCCAGCTTGGGCTGATTACCTACCTGATTGGGAATTTTCCGAGGTTTTCCTAACTGTAAGGCGAATATCAGGTAATCTATGGCGAATTCTCGACATCATCTCGCCAAATACAATCTCACTATCATCAATACCATCTACGCTAAATAACCCAAAAATTGATTATCTTCGTAATAAACTAAAAATATATATTTTCAATCACCGAGCACGACGGTGTGGATAGCAAAGCACGCCTTTCTTCTATTCGTAGGGTCTGAGGTTCGATTAAGGGGCCGTATGTCCTGACTGGGTTTTTTGGTAGTTTCCCAAAATTTTTAGGCAAATTCTTGCTAGTATCAATTACAACGGGCCAGAACAAGCTTCTTATATAATTATATAACAGTTAATAACCACAATCCATATTTATCAGCCATCTTCCATGGCAGACCAGTTATCGGTACGGTGAGTAGCAAATCGAAATATCCGAAGGCACTGTCATCGGACTGAAGACAAGGTAAATATTTGTGGTAACCACACGGAATGTATGAAAACGTAAAGAAAATATATTTGCAATCATAGATGTAAGAAACCAAATGAATATCACATGCATTACATAAATAAATGAATGAATAAATAAATAAATAAATAAATAAATAAATAAATAAATAAATAAATACAGAAGAGTTTTACACGTTATGACAAAGCCTAGAGATAAAATTTCAAAGAAATTGCCAACTTGCACTTAGGCCTATGGGAAGAGAAACACATAGCTCAGATCATCATAACAATGATAGGCCAACAAGTAATTTAATTACGAAGTATAAATATCTCCTTTTTAAACAGGTAATTTGAGTTAAATTCAAAACAGGATACTGGTATGCGTAATTATATATTTAGTATTTATTGCTACATAAAATACAAAATAAATACATTTTATTGACGTTGCGCACACTCGCTTGAATAAGCCCGTGTTCGGGGACGGTTTCCTATAAATAAATATGTTCGGCTAAAGAACATAACAAAGATTCAATAAAATTACAAACCAATACAATTACCACAAAACAGGAATAATTACGAAGATGAAAGTAGAGAATCAAGTCAAGAACAGAATATAGGTTGGAATGAATGAATAGTACATTGAAATTAAGAAAAAGAATAAAGGAAAAAAGGTCATGAATACTAAATAATTTGCTTAATTTTTTCTTAAATTTATTAAACTCAAAATAACGTATGATCCGTCCCAGGATTCAATGGACTAGAAAGACGAAACAAGACCTCTGCACAAGTGGTATGTGGGAGGGCTAGGGCCAATGACTGCTCTGGGGGGAAGCATTGCTTGAACGAAGCGAGCAATCGCTTGCAGGAGGGGATACTTTCTATGAGAACTCTACTCTATCTTCTACCACGAGCATCTTACCCCTTAGCGGACTCGAGCGGATGCTGCCCGCAATACAATCCGGCACAGATAGTCTCCGCCCCCATATGCGCGAAGTTACTCGACAGATTCCTGGGACGGAGCATAAGTCAGGATTTATTATCAAAATGGAGTTGTATAACCTTGGCCAATAACTCTGCCTATGATTTATTCCAGTGGTTGTGTAACATTTAGATTCAGCTAAAGGTCATGTCAAATTTCTTCTGGTAGGATAAACATATTGTTCTTTATATTCCAGATTATTTTTATGGTAATATTTTTTATAATGTATATTTATATACTTGTTCAATTTGGAAAATATTAAAGTCGGAATAAATCAAATTTGTTGGATAATCAATTGACTTGTTTAAACAAACTTTAATTATCCGCTTTTGAAGTAATATGGGTGGAGAAATTTATATTTTGTTGCTCTTCCCCATCCGATTATAAAAAAATAGGAAGGTGCCAGAGCATAATTTCTCTAGGTATTCTTTGCTGCTTCAGTCATCAGTAAATAATTTCACTTTAATTCGTTATGTCATCTATTAAACGGTTCAAGAAGTACTAAACTGCGTCATATGCTTCTCGGCATATAAATATATATGTATATATATTATTTCTTGGGTCCTTTCTTTATATAATCCCGATTTCACTGCAGCCAACACACTTTTTCTGCCGCTGTATTTTCTACTTCTTTGCATGTTTCAAATGATAAAAAGCTGTACAGAATGAAGCGACCTGTAGATACAGATGTATTATAGCTATATCTACCGGTAAGTAACCGTCGAGTTTGAAGTAGCTTATCTTGGTCGTGGGCATCAGAATACTAAACACAAAACGACAAATATCTGGTTCTCTTCACTCTAATACTCTGGTCACTGCTTGCTTGAGAGTTTAGACACACTTTTTCTCACAGATTACTACAACCTTTTGTTATTTCTCCTTCCCCTCAACGTAAACTGTGACGAGGCAGAGTTATAATACGAGATCAGTAGCTTATGTATACAATCTAAGCCAAACTGATTCTCAGGGACATCTTGGCTGAGAAATAAATAGGTGGCTGCTAGTTTTACTACAAACTTCCTTAATCAGGAACATGATAATTTTACGTACATTTACGACAAGGAACTTTCGGTTTTACTTCTCTATCGGAAGGAACCCAAATAAATATTTTTAAAAAAGTTCTCTGTTGGGTTTAAATTCGCGAACTTCGGATCCTGTAACAATAAATTGTGAGAAGCAGTAGAATACAAAAGATGTCATTATATGAAAGTGACATGACATACGTGCCACGGAAATGTAGGGGAGAACTGAGTAGTATCGGACATCGGGTAATATTGTATAGTGTGTTTCTTTCATCTACAACCATATGGTAATACCTGAATGACATGGTTACGTTTCTGTATGCGACATCACAGAAAGATAACCATGTCAATCAGGTACTATCATCGTGCGTTAGATGAAAGAAACTCACTGTCCGATATTACCCGTTGTCCGATACTACCCAACTCTCCTCTAAGTAAAATAAATCCCTAAAATTGTCATTTTTATTCGTATTGACCTCTTAGTTACGGTCTTGACTTTTTAATGTTTCGTTCGTCATTCTACTATAAACATTGTTATGACTTCGGACACTTACACATGCATATACCCCAGAACGAGATGCGGTAATGCAACCTAATTATGGGTTGTGTATCACTGGTAGAGAGGCCGACCTTCATCATGAAGTAAATTTCCGCACCCAGAGGGGATCTTATAGAAAGCGACACTTTCATTGCCCATATACAACGTAATGACCTGCTTAAGAAGTGATAAGTATTGCCAAACACCGGGTCATGCATGCAGTGACTGGCGTGAATCACAATTCAGACCACTACAAGAACAAGGATGCATTACAGGCATCTGACGATATGTGTGCCTTACATACTTGAAAGTCAATATACGTAATATCTTATGAATAAAATAAAATTACAGACTAAAATAATTAATGAGGAAAATTACTTCATACGTGAGTTTAATATAACATAGGTAATATAGCTATGAGCCGTTCAGAGCAACAGTGGTGTAAGTCAAAATTGGGTAATGAGGTTTAAAGTAAAAATTCTGTAAAATACAGCGCAAAGTAGCAATTAGTATATCCTTCTTGCTATCCACTGACTACTAATAGTTTAAATAATTGAATATTAATTGCTACTTTGTGCTGAATTTTACAGAATGTTTACTTTAACCCTCATTACCCATTTTTGACTTACACCACTTCTGCACTGAACGGCTCATATAGACTAATATAACTAAAGAGACGAATTACTTAGGTTTATGCTGAATCGAGTATTCGAATTCATTCGTGAAAAATAATTTAACTCAAATGTTTCACTCTCACTCACTCATTCACTCGCTCATTCACTCGCTCACTCACTCACAATAATATCTCTGTTACACTTATCACTATTCACTCATCCATACATTTAATTTCACTGCAATGAATGAACCATTTACCCATAGGGTAAAGTTGCCTAATTCCGTGATACCCTTAATCCCGTGATACGGTTTTTTTCACTCAATGTCAGGGGATTGGGAATCTTGCTAGGAAGTTCACGGATGTCTCAGATGTAGGCGAAAGATGCACTCTTTCGAGAAAGATATCTGACGATACGGTGGAACGGTAAAGCTTTCACTAACATTCAATTTAAAAAAAAAAGTATCACGAAATTAGGCAACTTTACCCTATGTATATTGAGGAAATACTGTTTCATACACTGTATTTTTTATAATTATTGAAAAAGAGATAGTACAAAGATACACTTTTAACAAAAATAGTTTCTTGTGCTAGTCCATTTCTTACATAGCCTATTATATGTGAAAGCTGCTAGTAAAATGCTATGAAATGGATTCAACAAACAAGAGAAGTATACACTGAATAAAATGAGACACTGCAACAAATAGCATTGGACTCTAAACTTTGAATGTGTTCTCCTATCGGTCTTTGTGGCTTGGAACTGTATAATTCTCATCCCTTCTGGTTGTCGAAGGTGTGTTACAACTTTCCTCAAATTTAGTGACGTAGATAAATATTGTAAAGACAGAAGATAGTTGAATATCCTTTAACCATTAAAATGACAGTTTTTTGTTCGCCTATATTTTCCTCAAACAGTATAAACTATTTTGTACTACTTAATACAAATTGAAGATGTAAAAATTACATTTGTAGGTTCCGAGAACAGTTGCAAGAAATTAATTTATTTCTTCTTCTTCTTCTTCTTTCTTTCAAGGATTGGGTTTTTGTCCCGTTCCGAAACTAAAGGAATATTTGTTCCGTCCATCTCATCCTTGGACGGCCAACGTCTCGTCTGCCGGTAGGCTTATAAAAGTATGCTTGTCTCGGGAGACGTCCAGGGGACATTCTCTTGATATGGTTATACCATGTATTCTGGTACTTCTGAATCTCTTCGACCATCCTTTCGCACTTCATTTGTTTCCTTATATCTTCGCTTTTTAGTTTATCCCTCCGTGTTACACCAAGCATTCATCTCAGGAATCTCATCTCCGAAGTCTCGATCCGTCTCTTATCTTCCTCCCTCATAACCCAAGTTTCACTCCCGTATTGTAGGGCGGGTTTTGAGATTACATTATACATCCTTAACTTTACTTCTGTTCTCATGTTTTTTCCCAGGTATCTCCTAATACAGCCATTTAGTCCATTGTATACGTCCGTTCGTTTCCTTTAGTTTTTAGAGTAATTTAAATGTTCCCTGGTTGCGTTACCGGCGCCACGCAGGGTAAGGATAATGGTGGGGTTGCCACATTAAGGCGTTTCTCCTAGCCTGCTTGTGCACTACCCCCAACAAGCAGGGTTGCCTCGATTAATTTCTTTGAAATCGTTAATTCTAACATGCCATTTGATACTACCGGAAACAATCATACTTTGTGTATAATTCAACTTTTACGTGGTACAGTCATTAAGTTCTGACACTGACGCCTGAAGGGTAGGCACCCACAAGAATCTGGATGTCTCAGAAGATGCCGCGTGATACGGCGTACACTTAAACAGATCGACATCCTCCCTCAATATAGTCGCCGTTGGCCGCTATGCACGTCTGCCAACGTTGGTGTAGCTGCTGGAAGCACCGCTGAAAGATGTTCACAGGAAGATGCCGTATGGCTTCTCTTGTGGCAGTCATGACCTTTCCGGCCGCATAAAAATTACGCCACTAGGATTGATTTCATGAGGGGAAAGAGAAAAAAAATCGCATGGTGCGAGATCAGGTGAGTACGGAGGGTGTGGCAAAACAGCGACCTGTTGCCTTGCAAGTTCCTCTTGGACAAGGATGGAGCGATGTGCAGGGGCGTTGTCGTGTAGCAACAGCCAATTCTTCCTATGCCAAAGCTCAGGAAGCTTACGACGAATTGAATTGCGTAAACGGCCAAGAATCTCTTTGTAGAGGATCTTGTCTACAGTTGCACCTTGTGGGATGAATTCTATGTGAACAATTCTATTTGAATAAAAAAAACTGTTAAAGCATCACCTTGCCTTTTGACCTGTCTTGTTGCGGATTTTTCTGTCGTGGAAATAATGGCGTTTTCCAGGTGGCGGATTGTCGCTTCAGTTGCGGATCGTAAAGGAAACACCATGTTTCGTCTCCAGTTGTGATCGGTTATAGCAGTTTCGCCTAATTTCTGACAGAACGTGACGTTTGCCCGTTGCTCAAACTGCAACATACTCGAGTTCCGACGCGCGCATTCAAATCACCGTCACAACAATGACCGTAGTTCTGCTTACACTAT
Organism: Periplaneta americana; assembly: GCF_040183065.1. Taxonomy (NCBI): domain Eukaryota; kingdom Metazoa; phylum Arthropoda; class Insecta; order Blattodea; family Blattidae; genus Periplaneta; species Periplaneta americana. The sequence continues at coordinate 145,454,573 of NC_091127.1, forward strand.
ATGCATGTAACTGTATGATGCTGGGACGAGAGACTAACTGTCAAGGTACCATATCACGGCGCCACCTATCCGTTCTAGTGCACCACACCGCCACTATGCCCTCAGTCTCAGAACTTAATGAATGTACCACGTATATCACCGCTGTTAAAACTCTCATCCCTCAATGTGAATCTTCTTTCTGCCTTGTTTCCTCTGTACTAATTGATTTGTAAGTGTATTCACCAACGCCTGTGGTTATGCAGCTTTGCGTGTCAGTGCTGCTGCTGGCTTCTGTCAGCGCTGAGGTGAAGAAGCAGGAGAAGCGAGGGCTCGCCGGTCTGGGATACGGCAGCCCCGTGTACGGCAGCCTGGGCGGCTACGGCGTCGGGAGCGGCCTGACAGGGTACGCAGGCACCGGCCTGGCCAACCTGGCCATAGCGGAGGTCCGGGCACCAGCTCTGGGCCCCGCTCCGGTGGTGAACGCAGGTCCGGTGTACGCGGGTCCCACACCTCTGTACAGAACGGGTCCCGCGTTTGCCCACGCAGCGCCTGTCCCTGTCTATGCGCCCCACTTGCTCGGCACCTCCGTCCACACCACCATCACCAAGCAGGTAGGCAGTCTGGAACTTTTATTTCTTCTTTCACGCGGATGGGAGCGAAAAGAATAAATTCCTTCCATTTGGTGACAAATAATCCGGGCAACATGGAATCGCATCTCACAGCCACGTCGCCTCGGCGAGCTGTCCTTGAAGGAATTTCACAGACCAATAATAATTTATTGTAATCATCAAATGACGAAACTGGTCTTTATAATGCTCTCAAAACCTCTGAACTTAACTATAGCAATAATTTAAATTACTTATTTAGTTGCTTAAAAATATCTTTTAAGAAACTCTGAGGTTCACTGCCGCCCTCACACAAGCCCGCCATCAGTCCCTATCCTGAGCAAGATTAATCCAGTCCCTACCATCACATCCCATCTCCCTCAAATCCATTTTATATTAGCCTCCCATCTACGTCTCGGCCTCCCCAAAGGTCTTCTTCCCTTTGGTCTTCCAACTAACACTATATATCATCATCTTCACTTCATGGTTTAGGCTTAGTGCCTGTTCCGTCTTCACATTTTATTCAGTTCCACCTCTTCCTAGGACGTCCGACATCTCTTTTACCTTTAGGTTGGTACTGTTGTATCAGTGCTGGAATTCTTTCGTTTTCCATTCGAGACAGGTGTTCTTTCCAGTTTTCTTTATAATCTTCAACTTTTTCGTTTATGTTGTATATATTTAATTCTTTACGGATATCCTCATTTCTTATCAGATCCCTTCTTGTACACCCCTTTACTCTGCGAAGACACTTCATCTCTGCAGCCTGTAATTTACTTTCATCTCGTTCTTTAATTATCCATGATTTGCTTCCATATATCAACACGGGTACTGCCATAGTTTTATAGAATTTTAGTTTTGTTTCTTTTCTAGTTTATTCTTTAGTGTTCTATTTATTGTTCCGCATATCCACTGAAATTTGCTTATTTTGTTGTCAATATCTCTATCTACATCATAAGTTATATTACAACCTAAATAATCAAAATGAGATACTTGTTCTATGGGCTTATTATCAACTATTATTTTTGTACGAATAACACTATATATGCCGAGGTTATATCACCGTAGCCGGTGTGCTGGAATTTTGTCCCGCAGAAGTTATTTCACATGCCAGTAAATCTACTAAAATGAACCTGTCGCATTTAAGCACACTTGAAATATGCGTTTTCCGTCCAAAACTCCGAACTCGGGTCCTCCAAAACAACCCCATCACAATAGCAGACACTGAACTTACACTCCGGCGAAATCTAACATATCTAGGAGTATCCCTCACTTCCAAACTTTTCTGGATGAAAGTTGCTAAAGAATTCTGGAGGAAATATAACGTAGCCATCAGAGCAACAAACAACTTAAGTGGCATCAACCGACCAGGTTGTATCACTGGAATACTAATCCACTTAACCTCCTGAGTCCTGAGACATTTCTTGTTTTATTTTACAGTTCAATATAATCCTACTTACTTACTTACTTACTGGCTTTTAAGGAACCCGAAGGTTCATTGCCGCCCTCACATAAGCCCGCCATCAGTCCCTATCCTGAGGAATATTAATCCAGTCCCTACCATCATATTCCATCTCCCTCAAATCCATTTCATATTTTCCTCCCATCTACGTCTCGGCCTCCCCAAAGGTCTTTTCCCTCTGGTCTTCCAACTAACACACTATATGCATTTCTGGATTCACCCATACGTGCTAGCCTTGCCCATCTCAAACGTCTGGATTTAATGTTCCTAATTATGTTAGGTGAAGAATACAATGCGTGCAGTTCTGCGTTGTGTAACTTTCTCCATTCTCCTGTAACTTCATCCCTCTTAGCTCCAAATTTTGTCTGGAACATCCTTAACCTCTGTTCCTTTCTCAAAGTGAGAGTCCAAGTTTCATAACCATACAGAACAACCGGTAATATAAATTCTAACTAATTGTAAGTTTTTTTGCAAGCAGACTAAATGACAAAAGCTATATTTTTCTCTTTTTGTTTTTATTTCAATTTCGTTCTTTAATATTTTATTATATTTTATTTCTTATATTTTTTCTTACGGTTTCTTAATCTATTTTGTATTAATTGTGTTACGTTTTGTTGTAATCCTATTTATAGATCTGTATTTTACTTTCCTGTGTTGTGGTAATATTCATTTTGTATTCCCTCAATTTTGTTATTATTTTGTAATGTGTTAGCCTAATATTTTGTTCTTTTCATTTTCGATAAATTTCACTGTTTGTTTACTTTGTGACTTGGTGAAGTGTCAGAGAAGACCCTATAGCCTTAACTGCTCTAGTACAAAAAATAGAAAAATAATAATACGGGGCAAAATCTTAGTTTCGTTGCTTCTGTATTACTATAACATTACTCACGTACGTACGTACGTACGTACATACATACATACATACACATAAACACACACACACAGAGAATTACTTTATGTGTCAGACAATGTCGGAGAACAGATTATATTCCCTATGTTAGCAAGCGGAACTTGCCCTCCGAGGCTACGCTCGGGGGTCAGCAGGGGTTCAAATCTCCAAAATTATATGTTAGGATATACTGATAAATCACCGTCATCACAATTGCACCCCTTATTAATTATTATTATTACTTTTCTGTGTTGTGGTAATATTCATTTTGTATTGCCTCAATTTTGTTATTAATTTTGTAATGTGTTAGCCTAATATTTTGTTCTTTTCATTTTTCGACAAATTTCACTGTTTGTTTACTTTATGACTTGGTGAAGTGTCAGAGAAGGCCCTATAGCCTTAACTGCTCTAGTACAAAAAATAAAAAATAATAATACGGGGCAAAATCTTAGTTTCGTTGTTTCTGTATTACTATAACATTACTCACGTACGTATGTACATACATACATACATACATACATACATACATACATACATACATACATACATACATACACATAAACACACACACAGAGAATTACTTTATGTGTCAGACAATGTCGAAGAACAGATTATATTCCCTATGTTAGCAAGCGGAACTTGCCCTCCGAGGCTACGCTCGGGGGTCAGCAGGGGTTCAAATCTCCAAAATTATATGTTAGGATATACTGATAAATCACCATCATCACAATTGCACCCCTTATTAATTATTATAATCCCTAGCGTGACATTTAATTTTTTTTCTTTCAGGTCCGCTCCATGAACATAATTAATATAAACATTAAGCAATGAAGTCATTTATACTGTAGCAGCTTAGCTTGACGTCTCTTCTCTTACAGGTGGCGGTTCCGGTCCCACATCCGGTGCCCGTGACCGTGGAGAAGCATGTTCCTGTTCCAGTTCCCGCCCCTTATGCCGTGCCCGTGCCACGTCCTTATCCCGTAGCCGTTCCTAGGCCGTATGCTGTCCCGGTGGAGCGGCCTTACCCGGTTCCCGTCGACAGACCTTATCCTGTAGCAGTTCCTGTCGCTAAGCCCTACCCTGTTGCCGTCCCTCACCCTGTCGCTGTTCCTCAACCTGTCCCTGTCCCTCAACCAGTTGCCGTCCCTGTGGCCAAGCCCTACGCGGTCCCTGTTCCACAGCCAGTAGCCGTGCCCTTCGTGAAGCCTGTATCGGGTATCACGGTGGCCAAACCGATTCTCGATCCCGTGCATTATGGCCACGCTTACCATCACTGAGCAGATGTTATGCAGCAGGTGAGAGACGCTTTTAGTGCCACTTGGTTACATAGATTTATCATGGCATTCTGTGGAGAAATTTTCTTAAATTATTATTTTCAATATAATCTTGTCCGATTGTAATTCAAGCAGCCTTTTGGAGAAGTGGAAAATATTAATTCAAGCTTAAAAGTGTGTCGTACTCTCGAATCTTCTCATCTCTTGATCTGACTAGCTGGAGAGCCTTACCATGGCATAAGTACGCACTTAATCATACATGGGCATAGTGCCTCACTTGAGAATTAGTGCCTCACTGACCTTCACAGAGCTTATCGCTCTGAGTGTCATCATCTTCACAGTCCCCGTTCCTCCCTCACGTAGCTCCTAGGCGTGGGCAGGTTCTACTGTACTCCAACCACGAGAAAGTCTCTGCGGAATGAAACGGAGCGGGGTGATGCTGTGAATGAATGTTGATGTCATAAGGTCACACACGTGGGTACTCGTATCTCTATTGGCTATCTCTCAAAGCACAAACCATAACATTGATATACACATTTTTATACTACCCTAGTTACAAAATTAGATCACTGTTAATCTCCTGGTCTTTCAATCCCTCTATACAGGAAATAACATATGCAGGAGAGCGCATGATTTTTAAACTGATGTTATAACTCTAATATTATCTATCTACTTCGCTCAAATAGATGGCGCAATAGTATGCACATTCCTTTCACGGTTTATCTCCTGGTTGGAGAATAGTATATCAGTTTCATAAGCAATATCAGTGGCGGCATAATGGCTTTATCAAAGCAGTGTGTACGCGTTACAAAACGATTATTTCATGAGAAATGGGAGGAAGAGTTTTTTTTTGCTGTTTAGAAGGGGAGAACATACGATATATGTTATGCTCTAAAATCCTATTAGGCATTAATAAATTTAATATACAACGACATTACTCCGTATGTCATAAAGAACATGCTGAATTAGAAGGTAGGACAAATTAAATGTTATTTTTTCGTACTATTACGAAGAAAATTTACGATCTTAACATTTGGATAGCATACTAAATACGACATTATACCTCAAACAAGCTGCATTAAAAGGTACGAGGAATTAAATGTTGTTTGTACTTATTATTTCCAAAAGAAATTTATAAAAAAAAAATATCAAATGTGAGTAGAAAACGAAATATGATTTTCTGAAATTATTTTAGGTCGAGAACGTGTAAATCTATTAAGTAATCTTGATAAACGCCAGAATATTCAAGAAAATAAACGTAGACAACGTGATGGAATATTATTGGGTAGTTACGCAATCTCTCGCCTGTGATTTAAATCAAATCAACGACGGAGAAACAGTAAAGAGGTTTATGATTAAAGCTGCCGAATTAATTTGCCAAACTGAATAAAAGTTTTCGAGAGTCTCACGTTAACCAAGCGCTTTCCTAATAATTCGCCACTGACGGCCTCAGCGATTACGATAAGGTGACGCAGGTCACAGCAGTTTATATTTCTCATCCTACTCTGCAGTCTCCTCTCCTAGTAAACAAACTATTTCAAATCGAGTGCCTCACGTAACCGAAAATTGTGTCCATGTATGCACTTAATACTCGTATTGTAATAGTGGGTGAGCAATTTATCTCTGTCGGGAGAAAAGCGGCACTACTGCTAATGTGACACATGCGACTACATAGCATGTCTGGCAGTTTCGGCAAAGAAAGAAAGATGTAATAATAACATCATAGACTAATCTGCATAGATAAGCATAGGAATGTTAACAGACTGTTGAATCTACAAACATGAACATTAGAAGTTTATAAGGTAAGCTTAAGTTCGCCACCTTAAGCAAATTTATTTTTAAATCGATGATGAAATCATATTTCGAAAACATAAAAATTATGTTGCAATATTGATACTAAACAGCATCCTAAATAGAAATTTCGTAAAAATAAGATACTTCTTCTCGAAAAAAAAAAAAAAACAAAAACAAAAGAGACGGGGAGACGCAACTGGCGAAGTTAGAACGCATTTGTTTCCTATGTTCGCCACTTGAGTTCCTGTTGTAAATTCGAATAATATTTTAATATTATCGGAGTACAGATGTACAATATTTTAATATAGAAAAAATGGTCATAGTAGGAATTTAACAAAGTTTTATCATTAATAAATCATCACAGGATTGATAATTTTAGCATTCCTTTACCTACAAAACATCTAAAATATTACTCTTTTAAATACTAAAGTTAAAATGTAATCAGTTATTTAAATTGCAAACTGTTTAAAACGATCTCAGAGAAGCAGCATTGAATGATACTAAGTTGACCATGGAGGAAACTGCAGTGGCGAACTTAAGAATAGTTCCAACATTTAAGAATAATGTCATAAAGTAGGACATCACTATAGTAAATGTAATTATAAAAATACAGCCAGAAAGTACACAAAATAGGCTTCAAAATGATATATTACACTCTGTAAATGAATTACTTATTCCGTTGGATGAAACGGGTACTTACGGAGCAAATCTTATACCGGCAATCACAGGTAACACAATATGGCGACTACCTCATAGCAAGAGATAGGCCTACTGGTAATGTACCTTGCTCATTCAACAAAGGTATAACTCTTTGAACTTCTGCAAGTTACTGTTGTTAACTTTTGATCAAATGTCGTATCTTAACTAAAATGACGAGTGGCGAACTTAGAGATATCTACCTTATACCTTAACGGCACGTGATTGTAGACTTATGCCATCTTTCTTCACTCTGACTATGCTATCATCACTGTTCGATAAACAGGTTCTTCAAAACTTAATAAACATTTTTTTTGAGAGGGTCTTTTTGGAAGGATAATACTGTCATATTAAGTTATGGTACTTAAAAATTAAGTATTTCTATGACATTTGCAATGCCTAGCATTTTCACATTACAGACTGCTCTTTAAGAATATTAGATCTCAGAAATATCATAGGTATTTTGCATTCTGAAATTCATTGTTATGCAGCGAAATACTTTCACCATTCCTCACTTTTTCTAACCCTTTTTCGGTAATTTGCTAAATATACTAAAACCCTAAACTAAACTAACCTAACCTAACCTAACCTAACTTTTCCTGAATCTGCGACAGGTTAGGTTAGGTTAGTGTTTTAGTATACCTTGCATATACTAAGCTTAGTTTTAGTGTAAAAGTGGTCTATGTGCGTCGACGTCTCTTAACAAATTACCCATTTTTTCTCGTTTTCTCTTGTTCTCTACCGCCAACTCCTCCATTATTTATGTTTTTCTCCTTAGGAGTTAAATTTCTAGCCTGTTTGGACAGTCAATTGTTATTCATTAATTTTACATACTTTAAGCCTATCCAAGTCTTCCCACATGCTTTTATTTTTTCATTGGCTCAAAGAATTCAAAATTGCATGTAACTTTTTTTCTTTTCATGCGGACCATCTTGTGTCATTCTGTCACTTAAAAATTAAAAATAGTAATTATAGTTTAATACAAATAAAATTAGTGAACGAAAGTGGTATGGGCATTTGTTAATAATGAACCCGCATAGGAGAATTTCACTTTAAATATGCAATTACAAACAATAATACATTCTAAATACTGACAAAACGAAAAAAAGTTGCGATACATGTTTTAAACTAACTCACCTTCTTGAGGGCGGTTAGTCAGGAGTAAAAATATTCTTATGACAATGTTAAATGGTAATTAGTAGTGTACTTTTTACAATACGCATTATTGCTAGTCTATGAATTTTATTCGTTACTTCATTGTCAGCTTCAAGAAGGACAATGTTGAATTTGGCTTTTACTGACATCTGAATAAGTGAAATATTGCGGTATATTATAATGGCTGTATCTCTTGTTACAGGACTGTATTCGACAGCGAACTGTAAGTCGGGGCTTCCCATACGGGAACCATCGAAGTTGCAGATAAAGGAAAGCCGATGAGACCAGAAAAATTCTGGTTGTCATCCTCAGAATCATCTATATCATCTCCACATTCATATGTAATATTATTTTATTGTATTCTGTCCAATGTACAAAATAATAAAATATCTTGTATTTTTACAGTCAGTCTATTTAATTTCATTTCTTTCAAGAATGTACTATTATGAAGTGGTAAACCAAATTTACCTACCAACCAATGCAATTAAAACAAATAATAAGAGCGAAACACTCAGCAGTATAGGGCGAGTCAAACCTAAGTTACTGGCAGTCTTATCGATCCAAGATGACTTTTTTTTTTTTTGGCGGGCATCGTGATGGGTTTTCCTGGGAAAATGTGTGGGTTTGTCTTGTTAATCTTTTGCACTAACCCGGCGACACAATTTTTCTGCCCTCACACGTAGGTCGCTTGAGTAGGTCCATTGTACTACCCGGGATGAAATGATGTTGCGTGTCCTAAGGCCCTCCCGCATTAAAGAATATTAAAGAAAGAAATGTAATATCAGGTGGGATAGAGAACATGAAAAATAGTTTATATCATATGATTAGAACAAGGAAGAGAGAGAAACGGGAATGGATATTATTTGTATAGAAAATAGAGAATGAATTAAATCTATACTAATAATAAATCTGTAGCCGAAATTTTTCTTGTAATTTTCGATTTTCCAAAAATAATTGGTCCTAACATATATAATTAACCACCCTGAAACCGAAAATCGCATTTTTGAAATTTTTGTTTGTATGTCTGTCTGTATGTTTGTTATCTTTTCACGCGATAATGGCTGAACCGATTTATATGAAAATTGGAATATAAATTAAGTTCGTTGTAACTTAGATTTTAGGCTATATGTCATTCAAAATACTTTATTTCAAAGAGGGGTTATATGGGGGCCTGAATTAAATAAATCGAAATATCTCGCTTATTACTGATTTTTGTGAAAAATGTTACATAACAAAAGTTTCTTCACAAATGATTTCCGATAAGTTTTATTCTTTACAAAATTTTGATAGGACTGATATTTAATGAGATAAATGAGTTTTAAAATTAAAATAACGCCATCTAAGACGGTGCAATGAATTAAGAACAAATGACTTCGTCTATAAGGGGCCTTGGACAACAACAATCGAAACAGAGGCCTTGGACATCAACAATCGAAAGCTATTAAATATTGCCTACAGAGAATGTTTCTGTTTTTGTATGAAGTAATATCAGAAGCTAAATTAACCGATTTGTATAATTAATTATTATTTCACCATTGGAAAGTGTAGTTTCTCTAGATGGACATAATGCTATAATGTTATTACAGTAACGTCTGAGTAAATCGAGGACAGGTAAGATTAAAATAGCTTCTTATGCACAGAAAATTTGATAGGCTATTTTGTACATTCGTTTTCTGTATTTCTAAAAATAATATTTATGTACACTCATTTTAATCTCAGAGAATTAACGAACAACGAGAGTGTATTGATTTAGTATGCAGTAATAGTACGTTAGCTTAGCAATCCATTATTTTATAATTCAAATTTTAACTATGCTCTATTGAATCGTGTTAAAATACATAAAATATATATGCAACAAATGCAATGCAAAAAAATTGGGTAATGAGCGAAGCAGATTATCTTGCGCTGTTGTAAAAGTTGTTCCCTGGATCAAACGTCCTATTTTAATTATGTAATTACTTTATATTTATTTCTAACAGGTGCAGCGGAGTGCACGGGTACGGCTAGTAGTAAATGAAAGTGTTAGGGATAGGGGGAATTAGAAAGATAGGTTTAGTACGATAGATAGTGATAGATACGAAATAGAGGAAGTGATAAGTGAAATGAATGAACACGTAAGGACACAGTGATGAATATAGGAAGAGAAGGTCCCTAAATTTTCAAATGATGTAAGCAGTGTAAGAACGGGCATATTGGCCCGAATAAAGGGCCAGCAGGACCAAATATTTCATATGACAATAAATCACATACGAGGAGCATCCAATAAATAAGTTTCTCTCATTTTTTTTTTCTGAAAAACAAACTGCGCGCGTAAATTTTGTGGATTAAACATGTTGGGGTGTGTTGGCAGTCCTCAGGGTAGTTTACATCCTGCCTTCATTCTCCCGACAGTACGCAGCCAACCAGCCTGGAGTTGTCACTACGACACGTGTTCGACTGTGAGATGTGTGCTACCGGTGCGTTTTTTTATAACAAAAAAACGAAACTGCTGTTAATATATTCTTCACGAATTAACCTCTGTATAAGGAGAAGAATGTATGAGCATCCAAATGGTTGGACGTTGACGTGGTTCGTGGAAGGCCGTGAAGATGTGCATGATGAACAGCAAAGGGGAAGGCCCAGCACAGAGAGACTCGCGATGATGCAATTATTGCAGTTAAGACCGACGCGTTACCATTTACGAATAATGCAGCTGCCACCTGGGATTGAAATTGGACAATCATCCATTGGAAACATTCTGGCAGACCATCTTCATTACCACAAAGTCAGTCCACTGTTGTGGAGTAACTATTAGCCTAGATCAGGTATGCTCAAGATTGTAAAAGGGCCGATTACACGGATGATGCTGCACTGCATAACACACACTGTGTACGGACTGGGCTCCGCAACTACATTGCAGCTCCGCCCGTAACATAGTTCTTACACACTTTCAAATATGGACAATAAACTGAATTTGAAAAAGGAAAGTGTATACACTGCAATATTAAGTTATTACATTATTTATTATATTAATATAGTTATGATATAATAATATCATAGATAACTTAATATCATTTTCATATTCCGCCATATAGTCTACTTTGCGGTCTATACAACATCTGCATTTTTTTCTGCAAGTAATCTCTTTCCAACGAATTTACTGCAATGCGCTAAAGATGCTCATCTGTTAATCGGGACCTATGTTTGGATTTAGTAACCTCCATTCTCGAAAATAATTGTTCGCACACATATGTCGAGGCGAAGGTAGCTAACATAGTGGCAACGAATAAGCTCATCTTGTAATATTTAGTTTTGTTCATTTTTAAATAATTCTATGCTTGTTAAGTCATATTGTCTGCATTTAGTTATGAATTCTACGTTACTTAGTAAATCAATTAATTCGTCCTGGAACTGCACTCTCACGGATTGTACTAAATTTATGAAAAGATTAGCAAAAATACTAATATCACTCTCCATACGTCTAAAATCACTAAATTCACATTTGAACTGTTGCAGTACAGAGACATAATTAACTATATTTTGTTCAGGCACCATACATCTCTTTACAAGTTCACCATCCATGAAGGGTTTTAGTGCCTTAGCTAATTCTCAACATATTACATAGGCTAACTTGCTCCAAAACATAGACTCTGAATTGTTCGATTCTCTTCAGTGTTTGGCCTTTCATGAAGTGCTTTCAATTCTTGAAGCTGTAGTGCACGTTGCACCCCTGAAAAATTATTTTATCAAAATATCTATTTCTGCTGGAATAAAATCACCACAATAACAATAATAATAGTAATAATAATATTAGGTCTAATAATAATAATAATAATAATAGTAATAATAATATTAGGTACAATAATAATAATAATAATAATAATAATAATAATAATAATAATAACGTTGGTATATGAAAATAGGCTATATTACAGAAAACAGCTTCCCTGTCACTTCCGCATGTTCTGGGTAGCAGAGCCTATAATGTAGTTTTATGTTCCTCAGTAGTATTCTGACAGTACCTTACAATTTAGTAATCACTTTCCATTTTCACCGAACGTACAACAAAAATAATCTTCCTCCCACACTGTACAGAATGATCGTTTGCTTACAAAAGGTTTTGACTGTGTCATTGTCCCGCACTGTTGGTGCGTTTACTAAGTACTTGAACTGCCTTCTGCAGCCATCCGTCGAGCTTCGAACGGGGAACAGCACGCGCTACATTCGAAGGTTGTGATTACAGAACGTAATCGGGAGTCAGAGAATGAGCATACCTGGCCTAGATAATATACATAGTATGTAACAGATAGCCCATCCCTATGTTAAAATTGGCAGCACTTTTTTTTTAATTAAGATTATAAGATTTTTATTGCAAGCAAAAATTACATACAATAACAAAGATTTTGCAATACTATTGTAATACTCGTATATGAATATTCTTCAAAATTCCAAATTGATTACAAATCTCATAGTCAAATAGTCTACATATTACAAATTTTTGTATAAATACAATGTAACTGGGTCACACCCGAAAAAGCAAGATGCTTGAGGTCGGGTGTGACCAATAATGAAAACTGGATAGAAGAAAAAAAAAATAATAATAAAATAATAAATAAAATAACAGTAATAGCAATAATAATAATAATAATAATAATAATAATAATAATAATAATAATAATAATAATAATAATAACCTGATTAAAACTGTTAAATGTATACATCTTGATTACACAACGTTTAACACTGTATCACTTCGGAATATGTATGATAAGACTTTCTTGTGTTGAATTTTAACGTATCTTGTTTACATGTTTCGACCGTTTTATGGGTCATCTTCAGAACTGCTCGTTGTTGGTCTTGGCGCCTCACACATCACAGCCATAACAAAATTACAAAACACCTCCACATATGCAGAACACATCACAAATGCCAACCACACCTACAGAGACATCAACACAGACATGGAAATACTGCACATCCAACCAAAAAGCCAGAAACTCAACACACTAGAACAATATGAAATATACAGACACACGAAAACACTCCCCAACGATATTCTCAACACACAACTCAATTTCAAAACACATACACTCTTTGACTCTACACTACGAACGCACCCTCACAGGAAACAACAAGAGGCGCCAAGACCAACAACGACCAGTTCTGAGGATGACCATAAATAGGTCGAAACATGTAAACAAGGTACGTTAAAATTTAACACAACAAAGTCTTATCATACATATTCCGATGTTAAATGTAATTACATATATAGTTTAAAAAGAATAAGAAAAAACAAAAACAAACAAACAAAACGGTACCATAGCCTATACATGAACATACTAAGTTAAGAATACAACATTTTTAAAGTGACAGAAAAAAAATAAAGAAAGAACAAGAATTTACATGATTATAATTTTAAAAACAGTACAAGCACTTGTTTTTTGAATAATGTATTGTTTAATAATTTTAGTTTAGGATTTCTCTTCATAAAATCATTATATAATCTTGGACCGTAATTAGAACTGTGCCTTAGACCTGCTTCAGTCTTACTTTGAAGAGAATAACCGCCAGGATCGCAACCCGTCCGCCGAAAACGAACACGAGATGGCAGTACAGTCGCTAATGCAATTCAAATGGGAATTATGACGTGACTCCTTATGTAACAACTAGATGGCAGCGTAGTAAACCTGACAAAAGTTGTTACCGTCAAAGCCTATTAGGCCGAGCTATCTGGGTATATATGATCTAGGCTATTAGCATGCCTGATCGACAAGCCAGGTTCAAATCCAGATTGAGACAAGTTACCTGGTTAAGATGTTTTCGGGGTTTTTCCTCAGCCCATTGAGAATAAATGCTGGTAACTTTCGGTGCTGGAACCTGGACTCATTTCGCTGGCATTATTACCTTCATGTCATTCAGACGCTAGATAACCATAGCAGTTGATAATGCGTCGTAAAATAACCAACTTAAAAATAAAAAAAAACAAAATCTGTGTAAGGTGGGGGTCACGCTTGCTGGATGACGTTCATAAACAACAAAGGAAGGATTCGGCCCGAAAATTTCTGGACATACATCAGAGAGAGAGAGAGAGAGAGAGAGAGAGAGAACGGATCATTAAACGAATTGTTAAAGGTATCCAACAAACAAAACTCAGTGCGCAGAAACCAGTGGGCGTGACTGTCTCGCGCAGATGACGTATGCTCCCTTTCCCAGCATGCTCTCCGTCTCCAATCACACCACCGACACTATGCGCATGCGCACGTATTATCTTCTTGTGCTGAACTGAACACGTGTTATTGCTACAGAGTCAGGGAATCACATATCGTTTTATATTAAATATTAATTTAATTTAATTTAAATATTTAACATTTAAATATGAGGACAGTTCCAGTGAAGATAGATACCGATTGTGACTTAGAAAGAGACGATGTTGACATCTTGTAATGTTATATTCACTTAATTGGCTATTGTTACAGCTGCTCTTTGAGTGCACATGTCCACAACCGTAGCCGTTATAGCTATACAGTATCCGCTTATTAAAGAACCCGCCTACTGCAGGGGAGTAAGAGGGGTATAGCATGCGCGGCGCGAGGAGTCTGAGCTGAGTTTTGCTTGTAGGGTAGGATACCTATACAGGCAATGAAATCTAGATCCATCATTCGACTCTCGAGACAAATTGTCAGAGTATGGTGTGGAAGGCAGCTGATGAAAGTGCTCCAAAAAAGGCAAAAGTTACGCACTCTGCAGGGAAAATTATGGCGACGTTTTTTCGGAACTTTCAGGGTGTTTTACTCGTGGACTACCTGCCTCAAAACACCACAAAGAATGCTGAGAGATACTATATTGTTTTGAGGAATCTTCGAGCTGCCATCAAAAGAAAATATCCCGGACTTTTATCATTTAAATGGGAAGTTTTCGCATCCTCCGTATTCTCCAGATCTTTCCCCCAGTGATTTTAAACTATTCCCCCAACTCAAGGTGCACCTTGGCAGCAAGCAATTTCAAAATGATGAAGTGAAATCTGTAGTGAACACTTGGCTACGACAACAGGACACGATATAGTAGTGCAATGGTTTTCAAAAACTGGTCTCACGCTACCAAAAATATTTGGTTAGAAATGGTGACTATGTGAAGAAGTAACAGAAGAGTTGTAATATGTAAATAAGTATCTGTAAAGTTAATAAAACGTGTTTAATATTTAAAAAATAGCGAAACTTATTTATTGGATGCCCCTCGTAACATAAAAGTACGAATTTTCTTGTTTAGTGAACTGTTCGAAGACAGCTCTGAACCTCACAAGTGATACCAACATGGCATCATTTATGAGGCAATTAGGTCAAGAGATAATAAGAGATAATGAGGTAGGGTGGCCAGTTCCTTTCCCCCCCTCCATTGTATAGGCTACATCGTCGATTAGCTACGTATTAGACTATTCTGATTTCAGATATTATACAAACAATTATTATTCTTCCTCTAACACATATCGTCAAGTGAGATGTACTGCCTGATGTACTCCCAAATGCCACACAACTGCTGGATTAAAACACAGAAGAAATTTTGGACCCAAAATATATAACGCTAAGTACACTTAACACACATAGATTTAAGAAACAAATCAGATTAATTATTTAATTGTTTAAGCTAATAGAGTTAAAAATTGATACTCTAATATTTATGTACTTTTGTATTTTCTATTTGTATATAGACCGTATTATTACATGCTGTATGTATTTTACCATTTATTAATGTTATTATGCTCAATGAACTCTCTTAATTTTGTGATATATTTTGTATAACTGATCTGAACTACGCCCGAGCACGAGCTTCTGCTCTTTCGGGCTGCAATGCCTAATGTAGCTCAAATGTAAAGTATTAAATAAATAAATTAAATTAATTAATTTAAATAAAATAAATTAAATTAAATTAAATAAAAGATAGTACGATTTTATAGTTCAATAATTATATCAATATTATAAAACTGGCAAATGCTGTAAATAATGGGTATTCATAATATATGTTTAAAATTGTTAAGTTGGCAACACTTATAACCAGTCTCCCCCCCCCCATTATTCAAAGCTGAATGGAGAGCTCAAGATACAGAGACTCAGCTATAGTAACGAACCAAACAGATGCCAGTTGGTACGAAATTGTGGAACATAAAATAATCGCACAACTTTCAGCTCACCGACATTCACAAATGATGCGTCACGAATGAAAGCTTTCACAGTTGGCAGCGGCGGGCGATGAGCACCACTCGCGAATCGGATCGTGACCGGCATGTAGGTGACATGAAACGCATGCGTGGGGTTAATGTGAGACAGGAGACAGAGTCTAGTATCGAATTACTGTCCGACATTCATTCAAAACAAATATCAAACTATTACAGTGGGAAAAATAAACTACAAATATTGTTTTGAATGGTTTCTTCAGACTTAGAACAATTTTGACAATTGTACTGTGCGTTTGGACTTAACTTCAACGTTTCGAAACCATTTATAGATTTCATCATGGAGATAGTGTAGTTCTTATCCTATTGTTATGGCCCCAGATTCTGTATTAACGAAAATGCTGTTTTGTACAGGTGAATATTCGAAAAATCGGCCGAAAGTAACTGTTTTTCGAAATAACCAAAACTTGTAGAGAGAAAGTCGGAATACCTGTTCCCTTGTTTTCCATCTACTTTCACTAAAAAAGGTACATATTTGATAGCGATATACAGTAAGACCCAATACATGAAGGCGTGAATGAGAAATTATCTCTAAAATATAAAGAGCCACCGGCGTAGCTCGGTCGGCTAAGGCGCTTGCTGCCGATCCGAAATTGTGTTTGGGCGCTGGTTCGATTTCCTCTTGGGCTGATTAACTGGTTGGGGTTTTTTCCGAGGTTTTCCCCAACTACAAGGCTAATGTCAGGTAATCTATGGCGAATCCTCGGTCTCATCTCGCCAAATATCATCTCGCTATCACCAATTCCATCGACGCTAAATAACCTCGTACTTGATACAGCGTCGTTAAATAAGCAAGTAAGAAAAATAGAAAGTCATGGAGAATATCATTGTACCTTGAATAAACTTAAAATTGAAAACAGACGAGGTTTTATGATTTCTGTAGACAGAATGCGATTTTTGACACACTGAATAACTCATTACATTAAAATAATTAGAGATACCCATAGATTAATTTATCCGTGAGACTTTCAATAGGAAAATAACTTGATATTACATTAATGTAGTTCTATATACAGGGACATCATTTTATTTTTACTTCAATTTTTATTGTACCTCAGTTTTTGGATGTACTTCACTCCCACCCCTTCTACTAATGAAGTTCAACCGTCCTCCACACAGATCCAAGACCGCATATACAGTCATAGTAGCCATACGGTCATAGTAAACAGTACGTTCCAAAAATATGTTCAAGTTTTCCAGTGACGAAAGGGCTTTCAATATTGAATCATTTTCGCATAGGTACTGTCATCCATTTGCCTACGTCGCATCCCGGGTTCCCCCACCTGCTTCTATTCGCCTCTTTGTAAAGGCTAGTGGCTGGGCTGTCTTAACTTTTCTAAGAACATTAATTTTTGTTAGGAATTCGACGTCTACGTAATATTATACCCAAACAAATGCTTAAAATAACTTAAATAAAAGGGCCTAGTTAAGTAATTAACTGTCACGTGATTTCCCCCCCCCCATTTCTACGACCCTGCGACATGACCACTTGGACGGACAGTAGATTGAATGTCTGAGTAATTTTATCTTTTCGGATCGGACAGAAGTGAAGATTGAATTTACAATACGTAAAGTACTCTTTTATAGAGTAGGTACAAAATTATTTCAACATGAGTTACTGGTACGAAGGACGAAACTGGTAATTGGAATTAGGTACAATAGTCTATAGTGCGATAATATGCACAAAAGAACTGAAGCCTGTATTGAAATGAACGGCCACCATTTAAAAAAAATGTGTTTAAATATCCATATTATGATTATTTTTAAATTTAACTTCATTTTCTATAGTGTACGCTAATGTGCTGTAGATTGTATAATAATAATAATAATAATAATAATAATAATAATAATAATAATAATAATAATAATAATAATAATAATAATATAATAATAATAATAATGGTTTATTTTAACTGGCAGAGTTAAGGCCATTCGGCCTTCTCTTCCACTCAACCAATATGATAGAAAATTACTATACACTGCATAATAAATACGTCCACATGGATAGCTCAGTTCGTGAGTAAAAACATTTATTGTTAATACTGTACCGTATTTTGATTAAACAAAAACCTAATGGAAATTATCAAACTCAAAAGCGTGATATTTCCTAGTTTACGTAAATGGATGAACTACTTTTCTTCCCTCCTATACCTAGCACAGTGATTTGTTTGTATATTACGCCAGTATCAACGAACTCCAGTCGTGGAAGGGGTAGCAAACTGTGTTGTCGGTTCTCAACAAAGTATAGCCAGGTTAATATTAGAAATGTTAGTAAAAATAAGATGATGTCCCTGTACTTCTAATGTCAGATCAGGGGCTGAGCTCATTTTCCATATTTATTCTGCGTTTAATTTTCTCCTGAGGGCCATTTATATTTGAGCCGTTCAGAGCAGTAGTCAAAATTGGGTAATGAGATTTAAAGTAAAAATTCTGTAAAATACAGCACAAAGTAGCAACTAATATGTCCTTCGTGCTATCCACTGACTACCAATAGTTTAAATAAATGAATATTAATTGATACTTTGAGCTGTATTTTACAGAATGTTTACTTTAAACCTCATTAGTTATTTTTGACTTACACCACTTCTGCTCTCAACAGATCGTTTGTTACTTTTGCTCCAAGATATTTTAATTTTTACACATCTTCAAAGGATAAATCTCCAATTTTTATATTTCCATTTTTACTATGTTCTGGTCACGAGACATAATCATATATACCAGTGGTCGTCAGCACTGGCTGAAATGGGTAGAGTGTATGGAGGGTAAGTAAATATATTCCGTTGTGCACAAGGGATAGGGAAACAGCATACCCGCCAGCAGCAACGAATGCATGCTAGGGCAGTGTCTTGTCCGCGGGTAAGTGACGCTAGCCCAAGGGTGCAGTATTCTGATGACCGCCGATATATACAGTACTTTGTCTTTTCGGGATTTATTCCAAACCATTATTTCGAGTAAAATTCCCGTGTTTTCCCTAATAGTTTGTGGATTGTCTGCTAACATATTCACGTCATCCGCATAAACAGGCAGCTGATGTAACCTGTTCAGTTCCAAAACCTCCGATATCTTGAACTATCCCAATGGCATATTCTAAAGCAGCGGTCATCAGCAAAGTGCACCCTCGAGCTAGCGTCTCTTACCCACGGATAAGACATCGCAGTGGCGTGCATCCGTGGCTGCTAACGGGTATGCTTCTTCCCTCTCCCTTCTGCACGACTGTGCATATTACGATACACTTCTTACCCGTTACCCATTTCAGCGAGTGCTAACGATCACTGTTCTAGAGCAAAGTTAAGAAGTATAGTGCATCTCCTTGCCACAAAATTCTAACATTTAGAGTTTATGTGCTGAATAACACACACTCACACAAAAGCCGTCACTTCAAGGTATACAAATATTGCCATATTGTAAGATCTCCAATATAGCCATTACATCTCTGACAGAATATCAAAAATGACAATTCAGCTACTGAAAGTACAGTAGTTCTTTTGTGAGTAACAGGATTTCATAAAATAAATACCTAATTCATTCATAGTATTCTGTTCAAGGACAGATCTTTAGCAACCTTAACAAATTGTATGCCATTTCCGAACTTAAAATGTGCTGACTTTTTTTTCCATTTTTTATATACGAGTAGCTGTAATTTCGACTTTCAGCTATTGTATTAATAAAAAATAATAATAGTTTAATGATACTATCATGTAAACTTGCTGTTAGAAATAATAATAATAATAATAATAATAATAATAATAATAATAAATGTTATGGTAATAGCACATCTAATATATACAGTCACGAAGCTTGAGTTGTGAGGGTGCTAGGAACAATAGACTGTGCCGGTACTATTTCGCATTGTCTGTAATGAAGCGATATTAGCGATCCTAGTGGTTAGCAAATATCTATGGATGCATATTTACTACGTATTGAGCTTCGTGACTGTATATAATAGACTGTGGTAATAGTATAATGTAGCTTCACTTTCAACTTAATATTTGCGAAAGAATTCAGCAGGTGCCATCTTAGATCTGAGTTACGACTCGTCAGTTACGAGTCTGCATGGCGCGATATAGCACAAATTTAAACAAGACAGTCTCGGACTACGAATTCTACATTAATTAATTCGTTAAAAATAATTTTATTGTAGCGCTCCATCGTAAGTACGGAAGATACAAAAGAAATGACAATATTGAATTCAAACACGATGTGTACTGCCATCTGTTGACAAATACAAACTATCGTTGTTCTAGTGTGCCGCTGAGAATGTAGAGGCGCTACAATACGATTTTGTCACAGTCTCTGAACTGCATAGCTTCATACGCTCAATTTAAACCTTTTTGGCGGCTAGAATGGTAAATTGGACTGATTAAAACATACTGAAGTATGATGAACAGAAAATTGCAGAGGACTTATAAAAAATCCTTGCATTGCGTGAAACATCTTTATTCTTGGTAGGTATGTAATATTAGTTCAAATAAATCAATAAACGAATAAAAGAATAAATCTATAAATAAGCGGGCAAATTAATTAATTAAACAAACAAATTAAATAAATGAAGTAATTAAATAACTAAATAAATAAACGAATAATTAAATAATTAAGTAACTAAATAAATGAATAAACGATTGAACGAAAGAAAAATTGAACGATTGAACGGATGAACGATTGAACGAATGAACGATTTAACGATTGCAAATTAAAAAAAAGTGATTTCTGAGAAAATTTGATGTGACAAGAATTTTTTTTTGAGCTCGGATCTGACTTCAGCGGCTCAATTTCATCTTAGAACTATTAAAATATTCCATACAATGAAATCAATGTTACTCAGTGTTATCTATTCCAATTTCGAGATTCCTTCTCTTATCATTTCCTTATTTTCCATAAAAAATTGGGTCCATTTAAACTTAATACTTAATAACTTAAAAAAAAAAACTTATATTACAATTACGGGTGTAGGTATATACTGTATAATGTTCTGCGACTTTTCTCTGACAATTATGAGCAATGACATTTCTACCATTTCTTCTTATTAGAATGTAAATGAATTCTATGAACTGAATGTTCACGATCAGCGAATTAGCAGTATACCCACAATGGCCACTAGAATGAATATGGAAATATCGCGTGCCGGTTTTCATTTTGCATTCTCGAGTGAAATACCGGAAGGAAGCGGGCGCTACAACAGAGACATTTACGGTTGAAGTATGAATTACCACTCTCAATGGCCGCCTTCCTTCCGCTAGGCGGCGGAGATAAAACAGTGTTTTGTAGTATAACTTCTCGTATTTGAGCGAGAAGAGAAGGTAGTGGGAAAGAAACGTTACGTTACTTGTTTTTCGCTTTGTTTCTTGTATAGGCCTAATAGCTTCGTGGTTAATTTTTTTCTCCTTTATACGATCCATCAGCCTATGTTTTCTCTCTCAGTTACAATGCCAGTGAAATGAGTCCGGGGTCCAGCACCGATAGCTACCCAGCATTTGCATGGGTTGAGGGAAAACCCCGGAAAAACCTCAACCAAGTAGCTTGCCCCAACCGGGAATCGAACTCCGGCCACCTGATTTCGCGGCCAGACGCGCTAACCGTTACTCCACAGATGTGGACGCCACCATATTAACACTCTACTTCCTTTGATACCCCATTTCCATTTTTTGATACCTTGGTAAAATCTTTTACCTTGTTCCTCACTAAAATCTCCTAAATTATTAGGAGAAAAATTTAGACAGGAATAAAGGAAATGTACTTTGACACTCATGTTGCAACGAATCTGTTTAAAACTTAACATCACTTTCGCTATGTTAACATAATTTGGGTCCATTTTGAATCTTGCGTACACCACTTTTAACACTTGAATATAAATTAATTGATGAACTAGTGGACTTACTCGTGTTAAATATGTAATATTTTTCCGGCTTACAGCTGTTTCAGTGCATCACGCACCATCATCAGAGCCTACTAGATCGCGGCGTCATCTCGAACTTCTCTGCCTGTTAGGAGGGTGTGTTTTATTGTTGGAATGTGTTGGATTGTGTAGTCGAATAGTGTGTGTGTACTGAAATTGATCTGTGTGTTGAGGATTTGATCGGGGTGTGTTTTAGTGTGTTTGTATATTTCATATTGTTCTAGTGTGTTGAGTTTTTGGTTCTTGGGTTGTGTGTGTAGGATTTCCATGTCCGTATTTATGTTATTGTATGTATGGTTGGCATTGGTTATGTGATCGGCGTATGTAGATGTATTGTGTCCTCTGTGTCATTCCAAACTCGCTACAAAGAACACATTAAAGCTATAACCAGAGGACACAGTACATCTACATACGCCGATCACATAACCAATGCCAACCATACATACAATAACATAAATACGGACATGGAAATCCTACACACACAACCCAAGAACCAAAAACTCAACACACTAGAACAATATGAAATATACAAACACACTAAAACACACCCCGATCAAATCCTCAACACACAGATCAATTTCAGTACACACACACTATTCGACTACACAATCCAACACATTCCAACAATAAAACACACCCTCCTAACAGGCAGAGAAGTTCGAGATGACGCCGCGATCTAGTAGGCTCTGATGATGGTGCGTGGTGCACTGAAACAGCTGTAAGCCGGAAAAATATTACATATTTAACACGAGTAAGTCCACTAGTTCATCAATTAATTTATAATTTGGGTCTTTTTTTTATTTGCAAGGAAATTAAAAACAACATCTTTGAACGTATTCCAGGCATCCTTTACATTTCCACTCATAGTATTCTGGAACTGCGCATCATCAATTTTAGACCAGATTTAAGTTTTCATAGGTTAATGAGGGAAATTTAACACACAAAGGTATTTAAACCACTCGCTTCTTTATCCAGAGCTTTCACAAGTTGTTTCATTAAACCTAATTTCACACATTTCGACAATTTTATGAAACATTATTATTCTGTACTCTTGTGGAAAAATGACAACTGCTGACAAACTTCACTTTAACACGGCAATGAAGAAAACAAGGCTGAACCTCCAAGTATAAAACAACTTTTAAAGGGTGGTGGGTTATCTCTGAAAGATTTAAAAAATGCAGTCTCACAGTAGGAATTATGGACGAAGACTATACAATTCAGTATTGAAACATAATCCAGACCTAAGAAATTTACACATTCTTAAGTTTAAAAATAAACTGAAAATGTTTGTATAATATTTGATAAATTTTATTATTATTTTTTTAAGTGTTACTAGCATTCAGTATTTTTTGTATTTATCCTGGTAATAATGAACAGTTTGACTCTTAGACATTTTGTTTTTCAGCATTAACTTCCCATGATTGTATGAGAAGATTCGAACAGAACGGCAGTTACGTAGACCTTAGGCTCCCCCCTACTACCAATAATGCATAACACAATGTCAATACGGCGGTTGCTGTCGTCTGCGGTACAACAAACTTTTCTGTTGATTTTCGAGTTCGTCATTTTTTTTTCCGGTTATTATAGGCTTATTTAAGTTGTGCTAACTCTAGCTAAGTGGTTTTATATTTTATTTTATCCGTCTTAGTATTTATTTTATTATTGTAAATATTTTTGTTTTATTACTACTACTACTATTATTATTATTATTATTATTATTATTATTATTATTAATGAATTAATTTGTATTACTATCTTTGTATCATCTCCGTCACGGATATTGTTGTTGTTGTTGTTGTTGTTACTATTATTTCTAACATCGACATTATTATTGACCTCTGTAAAATTTATGTAGACTACTGGATTGTACCCGAGCAGGAGCATACGCTCATTTCGGGTATATATTCATATGTATAATTTAAATGTAAATTGTGAATAAATTTGAATTTGAAGTAATAAAGTTGGAATATAAACTATCGTCCCTTTCAAGTAATTGTTTTTAACAAATGTCAAGCGCAGAAAAATAATAATGATTTAATATTGTGACCAGTTGCAGGAAATGGGACCTAAAGTAGGATTTTTCATTTTTTTTTTGTTTCAAAAAGAGGATGAAATACTGAGTATTTAAAAAAAAAAACATGGTTCTAGGTGCTATAGATTTTAATATATTACTTATTGAATGTTGATATTACATTTCAAGAAAAATGCAATTAAAGTTTTCACTGGTTTTCTTAGCAACTATAAGAAAGATTTAAGTATTTAAGAAGCGCTATGTAGTTATTATGAATTATAAATGAAATAAGAAGGTAAAAATAAATTAACATTGTTTATTTATGTATTAGTATGTTGCAAGCTGTGTTTGATTGAAAATATAAAAGTAGTTTTTCTGCAAAAATGGGTTGAACCCCAGATCACTTGTAGATTGCTCATTCCTATGTTAAAATCGGTTGCACTCTGAAGAGAACAACCGCCAGGATCGCCACTCGTCCGCCGTAAACGAACACGAGATGGCAGTAAAGTCGCTAATGCAATTCAAATGGGAGTTATGACGTGACTAGGGTTGAACATAAATTAATATGAAATACAACACACACATTAAACATTAAGTTACAGCATGGAATTGTTATGAAATATATACAGAAAACATAAAGAACTTAAGACAATAATTGAAACAATGTCTTCTAGCTGGCCATGAGATTTTTCATTCTCCACGTCACTTTCTGTTTCACTTTCACTGTCACGTGTTGTAAAATAATTAGTATGAAAAAATTGAAATTCGACACTTAAACCTTCTATATATTTTTCCTTCTCCATGACGTTAAATCAAGGACAATTCCAACAGCTGATTAGAGTACAAAATGAAAGGGACCTAAAATCGACAATGTTAGCTATAATCCCATGAACGACTCTGGGTCCCTTTTCTGCTGTTGGCATTCAGTCAGTAAAACTCATTTTGTGCGATTTTGTATGTATGTATGTATTTATTTACACTGCAAGTGGGCAAGCACCCGGTGGCAGTGGTATATACAATATTAACAATACACAGTTAAAATGATAAGCAATACACAATAAAATTTACAATACATAATAAAATTTACAACACATATACAATTTTATACACAATACAATAAGAATACACAATACAATTTAACACAATAATAATAAAACATAAAATAAAACACCTAATTTTACAACATAACCTACATAATTATGTATAGGTCCTACATAATTTTCAATAGTCTTTCACTTTACTCTCATCTCATTCCCTGTAGTGGCACTATGACGCATTTCACTGACACTTTAGCGCACATTTCACTGACACTCTGTAACACATTTCACTGACACTATAGAACACATTTCATTGACGCTATAAATTATCACTGATCGGAACTGTTCACTGCACTGTAAAACCATAACTTCACTGACTCACCTCGCTTCACTGATACAACAGTTCAAATAAGTCTAATAATTGCATTCTTATGCATACTTATAAACAGAACTACATTTAAACTAAACATTTCTAGTCTAAGGCCCTCTTACACGCTATTTTTAAATAATTTACAATTCAAACCAAGGAAGTAAACTCGTCAGGCTAGATAAATACATGCCACCTTAAAAAATTAAATGTTGAATGTCACCTTAATTTTAATTTTCACTTTATACACAACTCTTTAAATTATTCTTGAATCTCCTTAAGGAAGGACAGCCCTCAAAGACCGCTGCAGGTAGGTCATTCCAATCATTTATAGTTCTATTTAAAAATGAGAATTTACCTACATCCGTTTTCTGTTTCCTACATTTGATTTTAAAATCATGATCGTTCCTACCATAGTACGTTGGCTTTTCTAACCGAGCCGTTATGTCTACCCATGCTTTCTGACCTAGATGTGCTCTATACAATGATGTTATTCTAGTTTTCCTACGTCTGTTTTCCAAAGTTTCCCATTTAAGTTCTTTTATCGTATCGTTCCCATCTGAAATATCGTTCCCATCTGATTTTGTGGCAAATAATAAAACTACGTCCTAGTTTTGTATGTAAAGAAAGCCTAGAGGTAGCAAAAAATGTCAAAACATAGAAATGTAGTTTTACACCCCAAACTCGTTATTTTGTTCTCCCTTTCCGCGCAACGGGCGACATATTATGAAAAATATTAGAAGCACAAAATTTTGAATTGTAAAAAATTCAGACGTGGTACGCAATCAGCACGAAATTCTGATTCAGAAACTACTTTTTCTTTTTCAAAACAACAAAACCCATGCAGACCAGGTTATCGTACTACACAAGACGTAAGAGAAACATAATGACCTTGTCAAGTCCAATGAAAAGCAGAGTCCGTGCTATATGACGTCACACACGAGTATGTGGATGCGTTTACCTTTCGCTTTCCCATGAACCTGCATCAACGTAGCGTGCTCCAGATCGGGCCTATCGCCTCTCCAGAAGACAAAAAACCTGCTACACCGCATGGAGAAGGGACGCATCTCGGGCCATGGACATCGACCGTCATCTGTTACACAACTCACACGAACAGACGGCAGCTTACATTCCTAGCAATCAGCAACACTGGACATGTGGGTGAAACAAGTCCAGTCACAAATTTCCTGAACTCAGACGGTTACCAACAGAGCTGGGATTTTTACCATTTGACGTCCCTAGAGGAAGACACATTTTTTCCAACGATAATGTATAAAGTTGCGTAGCCTACATATAATTGAATCCATGATTGCAGAAAGGACCTCAGTCACTTCAGTACAGTTTTGAAATATAAAAAAAAAACTACTTGAATGTTTCCACGACATATACGTTTGCAGTTAATTTCTCTGGAAAGAATAACTGAAAACACATTTAAAACAGTCTTGTTAACACCTGCTACTTCAATTAAAACAGTAATTACAATAATGATAATTGATAGATACAGGTCTTTCTGCAATCAATGGAAATATTAGTTTGGAAAACGTATTATATGACTTTCACGTGTTAAATTTCTGTTAACTTGTCAACATGTTTCAGCCTGCTTTCGGCCATCATCAGAACTGGTTGTTGCTGGTCTTGGTGCCTCTTGTTTTGTTTCCTGTAGGGGCGTGTATGTGTAGTGTAATGTGGAGTCAAAGTGTGTGTGTGTTTAGAAATTGAGTTGTGTGTTGATAATTTCATTTGGATGTGTTTTGTGTATTTGTATATTTCGTATCGTTCTAGTGTGTTTAGTTTCTGGCTTTTTAGTTGAATGTGTAGAATTTTCATGTCTGTGTTGATGTCTCTGTATGTGTGGCTGCCATTTATGATGTATTCTGCATTTGTGGAAGTGTTTTGTAATTTTATTGTGGCTGTGATGTGTTCCTTGTAACGTGTTTGAAATGATCTGTCTGTCTGTCCTATGTGGAAGTTGTTGCAGGTGTTACATATGACACAAAATTTAGTAACAAATCACTCAAATCGTAGTGAATATAATATATTAATGCAGACAAATTCAAGTAATGTACAAACCAATGTCTTAGTTATTTCTTTTTGCTTAGTTATTTAACGACTCTCTATCAACTACTGGGTTATTTTTTAGCATCAATGGAATAGGTGATAGCGAGATTGTATTTCGCGAAATGAGGCCGAAGATTTGCTATAAATTATTTGGCATTCGTCTTACGATTGGGGAAAATCTCGGGAAAAAAACCAATCAGGCAACCAGTCCATAGCGGGAATCGTACCCACGCTCGAGCGCAACCCAGGATCAGCAGACAAACCCGCTAAAGTATGAGCTACGTCGATGGCTTTTAGTTATCAAAATTAATTGACATATTTTTATTATTTCATTATTGAAAGCATAAAAATTTCTATCTGCTGCTAACATTCTTCACTTTTTATATAAAGTCAGAAAACAATATTTAAACGAAATCTCTGTAAGACAGTATCTGATAACATTTCCTACATTTTCGTATTTTCATTCCATAGTTGGTTATTGAAAAATATAATTCCATAATTCTTAATTTTCGACAGTTTCTGATACATAGGCAGCTGATTTTTTTTTAACTGTCAGACATGTTCTTCATATTGATCGGAACTGCAAGGCGCAAAGACAGAGCAGTATTTTGTTTTTAATATAAAAAGACGTATGAAATGTACTGGTGTTCAAGCCACCAATATACTCATAGTCAGTAACCAACCCCTTCTTTTCACCCTAATAGACAAACTGATTAAATGTAGATTTCATGAATGAAATCTCTTGCAACAGCACGAAGAGAAGTTTCCAATGAGATGCAGGTATTTTATACAGTGAAGGCCATAATGATTTAAAATCCTTGTACCTCCTGCACTATGAAATTCCCAACAAAACAAAACATCCGCGAAACGAAATTTTTGTTACCTGAATTTTCCAAGTTCCAGTTATAACATACTGCGCATGGTCAGTGGTTCAAATTTTGTTTCTGAGTCTGCACAAAGAAGAATATACTTTCAGAGATTCAGAATCTGCTCATAACTCAAATTTCATTAAAAATGTGACTCAGATTCTTTCTACAATCATCGATTAAATTACAGTAGAACCTCGATTATCCGTCACACTATTAATCGATTGGTGGATTATTCGACTATCTTTCTCTTGTTTTTTTTTTTTGCAGAAAAATATGAAGTGCAGTATTTATTCTATATTAGTACGCATTTTTTCTACCAATCTTTACCGTTACATAGTATGTAATAGGAATGCTACCATTACTGGTAGTAGAAACACTTTTAGGAGGGGGTGTTTTTCACAATTTGTAGTAAAATAGTCACTATCTCTTTTCAAAGAAATGACTCCAAGAACTTCCATACAATTGAAAACTCGTGCATAATTTAATAACTCTGTGCAAAATGTGAAAAGAAAACGTGTTAGCGGTTTGAGAAAGGAAAAACCGTGGCTCATCTCGCATAAGAATATAAGATTGGCAGTAGAAATGTGCACGATTTAGTACACTGAAACAAGAATAAAGTGCTACGTATTACTGTATTTCACTGTTTTTATGTTTTCATTAGTTATAACCAGAATATTATACAGTGTAGTGTGTAGTATGAAGACACCAGTGGTTGCAGCACAGTGGGAGTTTCAAATTACGAAACTATTATGCTCTTAATCCAAGAATAGTACATTATGCAACGAGCCTATAATGAAGGTAATTAAGAAGTGAGTATGGATATTTATGAAACGAGCGCAAGCGAGTTTCATAATTTTCATACGAGCTTCTTAATTACCATTATAGGCGAGTTTCATACGACTTTTTATGCTCGACCATATTTCTAACTTGATATTATTAATTTTTTAGCAATATCCCGTATGTTGTGAGATGTGCGCAGACGCGAAAGTATTGATTTTTTCCGAGGAACAGATGTCCACATTGACCTTGCTAGGCCATAAGAACCTACAGAGATAACATTGACATTAAATTAGACATTGAAAAACGAGATGACAAATTGAATTTATTTGAACATTATTTACAATTAACGCTAATTATTATAGTAACAGAACATAACCTTCTGCGACAATATTGGATTTCCAGCCTCCGTGACTTTTCGCTAATTCTCTTTCGATTGCATATCCGAGAATAATCGATACTTGCGGTTTTATAACGGTAGAAAGCTGACCTGCCATTGGCTGAAGAGTTGTAACCTGAGTCGTCATTGGCTGAAAGACCTGACCTTTAATGAGTAGGTGTACTTTAATGACATGCGTTAAAGGTCTGCTACCAGGTGTATAATTACTACATTTCGGCATGGTCGAGCATAAAATATATTATAGTACGGATTATCCTACCTTTTCGATTAACCGTTCAGTCCACCCCCTTCATAACCACGGATAATAGAGGTTCTACTGTATATAAAAAATATATTCTATGTCTTAAATGCCTTTCTTTATAATTTTATTGGTGGCATTAAAAGAATAAAACAAACGTAGAAGTGAATTTAAGCGGAAAACGTATAACTGGCGGAAAACCTGTTTCACTGTTACTCAGTCCACTAGAGACTCATCGCAGTACTTCGCATCGAATTGTTAATTTTTGGTTTCTTACGATGAGGCGATCCTTTACTAGAGAAACAAGTGAAGCCGTGATACAACGAGATGCAGGAAACTGCAAAGTCGTGTGCACGCAACCATGGAGCAGTTGAACCATCCAGAGGCAAGCTGTGCATCCTTACCATGAAAGACACGGAAATGTTTCAACTCATTCAGTTACACTCACTGTCCTATCCACTAGAGATGAACAAAACTAACTGCCGCTCTCGCTCGCTGTGTTCGTTGCACTTGTCTTTCGAGTCTCGTCTCGTAACCCTCTACGCTTCGAATCTTGGTCATCATTCTCGAAATAATTTTTGGTCGGCGTGAAAAGATTTCGTAACTTTGAATAACATACATCCTCCCAAATACCACACAATTGCTGGATTAAAACCCAGCATGAATTTTGGACCCAAAATATATAATGCATTAGTTAGAGCTTACCCTGAGCTAAGTATGTACACTTAACACACACAGATTTAAGAAACAAATCAGATTAATTATTTAATTGTTTAAGCTAATTGAGTTAAAAATTAATATTCATGTACTTTTGTATATTCTATTTGTATATAGACCCTATTATTACATGCTGTATGTATTTTTATCATTTATTAATGTTATTGTGCTCAATGAACTCTCTTAATTTTGTGATATATTTTGTATAACTGATCTGAACTGCGCCCGAGCACGAGCTTCTGCTCTTTCGGGCTGCAAAGCCTAATGTAGCTCAAGTGTAAAATATTAAATAAATAAATAGATAAATAAATAAATAAATAAATAAATAAATAAATAAATAAATAAATAAATAGATAAATAGACGGATGGATGGATGGATGGATGGATAGATAGATAGATAGATAGATAGATAGATAGATAGATAGATAGATAGATAGATAGATAGATAGATAGATAGATAGATAGATAGATAGATAGATAGATAGATAGATAGATAGATAGATAGATAGATAGATAGATAGATAGATAGATAGATAGACAGACAGACAGACAGACAGACAGACAGACAGACAGACAGACAGACAGACAGACAGACAGACAGACAGACAGACAGACAGACAGACAGACAGACAGACAGACAGACAGACAGACAGATAGATAGATAGATAGATAGATAGATAGATAGATAGATAGATAGATAGATAGATAGATAAATCATTGAAATAAATAACATTGGAGATGTTTAATTGATATAAAAAGACAAAACAAAACAGTATCGTAGTTACCAAAATGTCCCGGTTGTATTATCAGAAATTACCTATGGTTATATAAATAGAAAAAAGAAAATTCTCAAATAATTTGCATTTCTAAGAAACATAAAACATAACGTTAAATAAAGCTTTAATAATTTTTTACTTCAGATTGTACACTTGATTTCAAACATACGAAAAAAAAATCCTAGTCTTTTAATAAGGGCCTAGTAATTAAATAAAGATTGGGAAACGGATTATTATACACTGAAAGGTAGAGATGATGTTTCATATTGGCTAATTGATTATTTATGCTCGACCATGCCGAAATGTAGTAATTATACAGCTCGTAGCAGTCCTTTAATGGACCTCATTAAAGTATACCTATTCATTAAACTTCAGGTGTACCACCAATCAGAAAATACCATTGTAGCAATATGAAAGCGCAAGTATCGATTATTCTCAGATATGCAATCGAAAGACAACTAGCGCGAGATTAGACAATATTAAACTCAGTCGAAAAAAACAACACACAAATTAACATCAATTCACCGTCATCTTCCAGCCTTTCACAAAGCACATTCCCGCAAATTCATTTCACCAATATGGTCGAGCATAAAAAGTCGTATGAAACTTGACTATAATGGTAATTAAGACGCTCGTATGAAAAGTATGAAACACGCTTGCACTCGCTTCATAAACATACTCGCGTCTTAATTACTACCATTGTAGGCTCGTTGCATAATGTACTATTATGCATATAACAATTGCCAAAACAGATAAAAGTTCACTCTGGTATAAACAACTGTGACGATTCAAGACGGTTACTTTTTTGTAAAACAGGTACATCTGTTGCATTAATAAAATTATGTTTTTACTTAATTGTATAACTACTGAAACTTTTTAAATATTGAATGTTTTTTACTCTTCTGGGGATCGCGACCTTCAGTTTGGGAACTGTAGATTTAATCTCAAGAGATGAAACTCAGTGTTCACAACTACATACCAAAACAGGCATCGCCATTGCTTTATAAAATTTCAATGTGATGTCTTTCCTATTTCTTAGTGTCATCTGTATCGGTTTGGAGATCTTTGAAGGTCATCTTCGATGTTTTGTATTATAACTTGGTTATCGGAAAACAGTATTCATACATTTGTGACGGCTCATCTTGTCCACAAAAATAACTATTGGTGGTGAAGCTCATGTGTTTTGGTCTACACCGAAATAAATCATTATTTAATCACACAAAATTTTTCAGTTCCTATTCATTTATTCTTATTGTCACTTATGGATACTATCACAGTCTACTATATACAGTCGCGAAGCTTGAGGTGTTTTTTTGCAAATCTCGTGATAAAGCGCTCCAAGCGGTTAGCAACTAGAAACAATAGACTGTCCATGGTCGACTTTGGACTGTGTCGTATTTCTATCGAGTGCTAGCTCGTTGCGTATTTCACATTGATGCTTGTGAAATGTTCGTTATTGGTTATAATAAAAATGTTAATGGCTAAAATATAATAATTGGAACAATAATATGGGACAAGGAGGAGACGTTTGTAGTGATATAAATTGTAGCAACAGTAAGAGAAAGAGGCCAGAGTTATCCTTTTTCCGATTTCCGAAAGATTCAGAAAGGTTCCTGGGTTTCCACAAGAATGCTGTGCAGAAACAAAACTCTTAATTTGAAGTTCTTTGTGGCTGTTAGAATACATTATATCCTTAAATTTCACAATGAAATGTTTCAGTCCAACCGAAAGGACATTAGATACCGGTCAAAGTTCTGTCACTTAGGCTGCTATAAATTTCCAGAGAAATAAAGGTTAGGTCTACTTTTTTTTTTCAGAGGATGTATTTTTAATTGTAGCTATTAATTTTGTTATTATTTTTATGTGTTATTTTACTAAAGACGTAGAAAAATTAAGTTTGTTTTAATGAACTTTACTGATCACGTTTTATTTTCAATTCTGGTGGGATTATTATTGCTTAGGCCTAATTTTTTCTTCAAAGGATATGTTTTTAATTATAGCTGTTAATTTTGTTGTTATTTTTATTTGTTGCTTTAACTAGAGACGTAGAAAAAGTCTGTTACAATAAAATGTATTGATCACGTTCTATTTCCAATTCTGGTGTGATTATTATTGCTTAACCTCATCCCATTTTATTAACTACGTAAGCCTACACTACAAGTACCGGTACACGTAAGTTACTCCATTAATTCATATTTCCATTATTATTGTTGTAAAGATAAGTGCAAATTAATATTTATTGGTTTCAATTTATAGTTAATTATCGCTATAATCTTGAATGAGTGAAGCTATTATAGTAAATTTCAGTTCGTTTTGCACAAACAAAAATTATATTAACTTATTTCTTCCAGGTATCTTCGAATTCGTGGTGGAATTTAATATACTTCATTAAAATAATAAATTAACTTTATGCATTTAATATTTAAATAACGGAAGGAAGGTGTTAATTTTTCCAAATGAACACGACAACGAAAGTGTAACATATTTTGTCGGCTGCTAAGAGAGAGATCTGCGATGATGAGGCGATAGTAGCGATCCTAGTGGTGGGCAACTACCCCTGTTTGCATTTTTACTACATATTGAGCTTCGCGACTGTATATAGTAGACTGTGATACTATGTTCACAATATCTGTTCCAGTTTTTCATTCAGTTCTTTCTCCTTGTTGGTGTCTAAACTCCTCAGTCCTTGCCTAATTCCTAATCGTTTATCCTTGTATCGCCTGGTCTACGTCATCTTTGAAATCTGTCCGGCTTCATCGTATAAAAGTTCTAAGTATACGCCCCTCATTTTGGTTGTAAAAAGGAGGTTCAGTAAAACATCGTGAAATTTTCAGAAATAGTTTAAAGGACTTACACGAGTATTTTTAGCTAGGAAACTCATAATTCGCTCGTCGTTTGTTTTTTTTTTCTGTAATTTAGGAAACTTTAATTTACATATTTAGAAGCTCTAAGATTTTGCAATAGTAGTCTATAGGATAACAAAAGCTTTCAAGAAGTACAAGATACAGCTTTTTAGATCCTACATGGCAGAGACTGATTTACCAAAGGAAGATTTAGAAATGTAATTTCTTAATATGCTAATTATTAAGGCTTCCATAATCTTTCATCAGAACTTTTCTAATAACGCCAACCCTCTCATATCTTCACTTAATTATGGCTCGGTGAAATACAAGTCCCAGGGAAGACCCAAATACATATTCAGAGGCTGACCATCTATATGTTTTTTATACAATACACAAATGAAATGCAAACCTATGTGATCGTTTTAGTAACATTATTTAATAATAATATTCAACATGTGTACATTTTCAATCAGCAAGTATTGCAGAGGTGGATTCCAAACTGGCCTAAGTCCAAATGAAAAATTATAAGAACAATGACAAAAAACTGATAAAATAAATTAGACGTCATTAGTTTCTGCATGTTTTTTTTTCTAACAGATCTAAGACAAAACGTAGGAGAGTCTGTTAAGGGGTTAGGTATAGCTTACAGCAGTAAAAGTTTTGGAAATATTCATAATTTTTTCCCTCCATTATTGTATCTTTTACAACAATGAAAATTGGTATGAGTAAAACACTGTCCTTCTCCTATATGAAAAAAATATTTTTACGATTTAAAAAGCTATTTATATATTTTTTTTCTTCAAAGTTCAAAATGATGCCAGTTTACTGTGCAGTGATGAAGCGTTTCCCTTATAACTCATAAACTAGTTAACTTTTTCATGTTTTCTCGCTTTTATTTTATTGCTGAAACTCATGTTTACAATGTCATGCTCTTTGAACTAAATTTCTTAATAAATAAGTTTTTTATTTTGTGTTAGAAGGAAATACTAATATATGACCATTTTTTTAATGAATTTATTTTTATCAGACAATCTATCAAAGGTAGAGAAGTGATCTTGCATCTTATTGTAGATATGACATGCATAAATACACACAAAAACGTTCATCACAGAATGTTGGATAGTTTTTGAGTTATGTGGGAAAAGCTTCATCACTGTATACTGAACTGAATTCTGAAAAAAAAAATGTAAATCATGTTTTTAATTCGTAAAAATATTTTTTTTCATATATCAGAAGGACAGTGTTTTACACATATTAATTTTCATTATTGTACAAGATACAGTAATGGAGGAAAATTTTTTTTGATTATTTCCAAACTTTTACTGCTGTAAGCTGTACCTAACCCCTTAAATAAACTTACACAGTTATATATAGGCTTGAAAAGGATAAATTAAAACTTTGAAATCATAAAAAAAAGAATGTAGGACACTTTGGAATCCACCTCTTCAATTTACAGTTTTGAAACTAACTCAAAATGCAACGTATTTAAAAAGTCCGATGAAACGTGACTGTTTCAAATACTGAATATGTTACCTCGTGTAATGAATGGTTGTTCCGTTCATAGTATGAAAATAAAGAGAAACCACTGGACACATTCCAATCATTGAGAAAAATAGTTAGATCCCATCGCTTGACCTTTCGAGGATGACACGGAAGTAGCTGT
Source organism: Periplaneta americana (assembly GCF_040183065.1). NCBI lineage: Eukaryota > Metazoa > Arthropoda > Insecta > Blattodea > Blattidae > Periplaneta > Periplaneta americana. The sequence goes on from NC_091127.1 coordinate 145,490,279, forward strand.
TCATGCAAAACTCTGGCTCATGCTTATGACATGAGTTATGTCCCGAGTGCTTGTGGGTGAAAACTTACATATTTATTGAAGAACATTATCCTTTCGCACTGTCCTTTCGCTACTTCAACGATGTGCGTATTTTTTTTACGGAAACTTCCTGTAGTCATTGATATATGGCCAGAAACATGTTGTCATGTTATGCTTGACTTCGTTGGTTAGAATCAGCATAAATATCCCATTCTGCTCCGGTATTTTCTCACATCGCACCATAAGCAAAGCAACCTGCCAACTCCGTCCATGCAAAACAATGCATATTTCATTACCGTACTGAACGTGTGATTTGTACTTTAAAGAAGACTGATCATGAACAGTCATTTTAACATGTTAGGTATAATTGCTGATTCTAAGTTGACATGGGAAAGTCATATTGATCATCTTTCAACTAAATTTTCAAGAACTTTGTTTCCCTTTAAGAAATTAAAAACTGTTGTACCTGAAAAGTACAGTCTGATCCATTTGGATATGGACAATATTAATTTATTATTATAAAGCTATTATGATAGTAGAAAAAATGTCTTGCTATACTATTTCGAAGAGCAAAAATCATATATATAATTTCTTGCCAGAAGAGAGTCGAAATTAAAATTTGTATATTCATTTTCAGAAAATCTCAGAATTGGAGTATATTCATATAGATGGAAAACCAAATAATATACTGGAAAAATTAAAATACAGATGGATATTTTCACCCAAAATTCAATTCCGTTATCCCTTAATATTTCCTAATATATACTACTAAACAAAAAAACAATGAACAAATCAGAGGATGTACAAAAATATTATTAAAAGACTGAACAGTACAAAAGAATTGGCTCACACAGGTAGAATGAATATTAAGATACTGATACTGAAATAATTAGTGTAGCTTACTACGAAGAAAAATAAATTAGGCTCTGAATATTGGAATGACTTTTGTGGCTGGAACATGTTATAAGCCACACCCTGCAATATATTTATTTATTTATTTATTTATTTATTTATTTATTTATTTATTTATTTATTTATTTATTTATTTATTTATTTATTTATTCTGGTGTAGTTAAGGCCATCAGGCCTTCTCTTCTACAACACCAGGAATACAAATACAATAATAGAAATAAACAGAAAAAAAATACAGCAGAAGCATAAGAAAAAGAAATAAAATTCCATTACGTATTTTTCATTACACAAGATTCCAAATTAAATCCTTTAGGCTAGATTTTTTAACCAGAGGATGAGCATAATCAGAGTGGGCCACGAATTTAGTTATCATCTATACTAGGCCTAATAATAAATCTGTAGCCAAAATTTTTCTGGTAATTTTCGATTTTCCAAAAATAATTGGTGTTAACATGTATAATTAACCATCCTTTTTTATTCTATTTAATCTTTATTTTTTTATTTAAGTCCGATTTTTGTTTCAGTATTTGTTTAATGAAAATGGCTTTTTTTGAAATTTTTGCTTGTATGTCTATCTGTCTGTCTGTCTGGATGTTTGTTACCTTTTCACGCGATAATGGCTGAACTGATTTATATGAAAATTGGAATATAAATTAAGTTCGTTGTAACTTAGATTTTTGGCTACATGGCATTCAAAATACTTTATTTAAAAGGAGGTTATAAGGGAGTTTGAATTAAATAAATCGAAATATCTCCCTTATTATTAATTTTCCTGAAAAATGTTACATAATAAAACTTTTTTTAAACATTATTTCCGATAAGTTTTATTCCATGCAACATTTTGATAGGACTGATATTTAATGAGATAAATGAGTTTTAAAATTTATATAACGCCATCTAAGGCGCTGTAATGAAATAAAAAAACAAATGACTTCATCTATAATGGGCGTTGGACAACAACAAACGAAAGCTATTAAACATAGCCTACAGAGAATGTTTCTGTGTTTGTATGAAGTAATATCGATTAAAGGATATACAAGACTTTTAAAATAACAATACAATACATTTTCACCGCCGCCTCAGATTATAGCGTTGTTGTTCCTGCAATAACTCCTATGTGCAAAATATAAAATTTTTGAGTAGGAAGAAAAAACACATTTATTCTTTCCATGGCAATGGTACATTGGAGATCGTGAATTCTTACATTTTCGAAAGAAAGAAATATAATTACATATCACTATATATGCTGTATCACTATTGAAGTTATTTGAAGGGGTCAGAACCATAGTGGGCCAAGCGCCATTTACTAAAGACGTAGAAAACAAGGGTTAAAATTAAGTCTTTACCATAATTCAATGGAAACATATAGCAAGTAATATAAAGTATACACAATAAATCTAAATTATGTCAATCTTCATTAAACTATGGTTGCATGTAATAATAAATAAGAAACATGTTAAAGGAATTGTCATTGCACCAAATGAGTGATTTCTGGACCAAAATGATCGCATTTTAATTTTTTAAAATATAATTTAAATTAAGTAACATATTAAAAGATTTATCCTTCTATCAAACAGGAATGTTCCCTGGATCAAATGTCCTATTTTAATTATGTAATTGCTTTATATTTATTTCTAACGGGTGCAGCGGAGCGCACGGGTACGGCTAGTTTAAGAATAAATTTGAACGACGTACAAAGTTATTTAATTCAATGAGTATTTACATATATTTATTCTTGAGTTACATAATACAAATTAAGTGAAAGAATGATCAGGATTTGGAACCTAGAAAGTTCTGCAGACCGGATTCGAACACACATAACCGTCAGTGTGCATAGTGCAATTTACTGGTCATTAGGCATAATTTCCGCCGGTAAAATCGCAGCTCATTTGTTACGAGAACCGCTCGCGAAAGAAACGGAAACTCCAAGTAAGGAGATGGGTTGCATCCAAGGCAACGGTCGCGAGGCAGGCGAGAACTTGACTTGATGCAAGTAGCACACGCTCACGATTATGTCGCTTTCATTGACATCGGTGCGAGCAAAAACACGATTACGACTCTTTTTCTCTCCGCCTGACAAATAACACAGTTGCGCCAACAATACTCGTATACGTATGTTGTGTCAGAGACTCGGTATGTTCTTATACTGGACGTATCTATACTAATAATAAATCTGTAGCCGAAATTTTTCTGGTAATTTTCGATTTTCCAAAAATAATTGGTCCTAACATAATACAATTAACCGCCCTGAAACCGAAAATCGCTTTTTTGAAATTTTTGTTTGTCTGTCTGTCTGTCTGGATATTTTTTACCTTTTCACGCGATAATGGCTGAACCGATTTATATGAAAATTGGAATATAAATTAAGTTCATTGTAACTTAGAATTTAGGCTATATGGCATTCAAAATATTTTATTTAAAAGGGGGGTTATAAGGGGGCTTGAATTAAATAAGTCGAAATATCTCCCTTATTATTAATTTTCATGACAAATATTACATAACAAAAGTTTCTTTAAAAATAATTTCGGATAAGTTTTATTCTTTGCAAAATTTGATAGGACCGATATTTAATGAGATAAATGAGTTTCAAAATTACAATAACAGCGCCATCTAAGGTGGTGTAATGAAATAAAAAACAAATGACTTCGTCTATAAGAGGCCTTAGACAACAACAATCGAAAGCTATGAAACATAGCCTACAGAAAATGTTTCTGTGTTTGTATGAAATAATGTCGGAAGCTAAATTAACCGATTTGTATAATTAATTATTAATTCACCATTGGTAAGTGTAGTTTCTCTAGATGGACATAATGCTATAATGTTATTACAGTAACTTCTCAGAGAATCGAGGACAGGTAAGATTAAAATGGCTTCTTATGCACAGAAAACTTGATAGGCTATTCTGTACCTTCGTTTCCTGTATTTCCTAAAATAATTTTTATGACCGAATGAGTGGTCTCTGGATCAAAATGATCGCATTTTAATTTTTAAATACAATTTAAATTAAGTAACATAATAAACGATATATTCTTCTATCGAACACGAATGTTGCCTGGATCAAATGTCCTATTTTAATTATGTAATTACTTTATATTTATTTCTAACGGGTGCAGCGGAGCGCACGGGTACGGCTAGTACTAATATAAGAATGTTTATAAGCATTTACATAGGCCTACATGTTTATGTGATGTACAGTAGTGGCAAAAAAAAACCGAACCGACCTTTGTAGCTGATTTCAGAGCCTTGTTCACTCCAAAGTACAAGAGACTGGTAACTAAGACTTTTGTGGTTCGAATCCTGCCTGGGAAGGAAACTTTTTTTTTTGTTCCTTATTCAAATTTATTCCCAATACTTTTCGATTGCAGCGATATTTTACTACTTAATTAACTTATTATTCCCAGAACATGAATTTTACCAGCTACGTGTGTCGAAATAGGTAAAATGTCTACTTCTGGAAGAATAACTATAGCCTAATAATATATCTCAAAAGTTTTTTTATTTTTCTTCCTAACTCAGTACGTAGAAAACTACTGAAATACTTAGGCATAACGTTCCATTGTTTCCTTCATAAATTATAAATCATTCCAGGAGACTGCAGTGGTTGACCAGATTCACTCTCCTGCGGGATTTCGTTTCCTGAACTTCGTCGAGAGACAACGTGTGTTTTCGGAGATATCGATGCTTAGACTTCAACAATCCAGCAGAATCCGATGTGATAACTCAACATTTACCCCGCATTTCCTACAAGTTCAGTCCTCTGTGAAGCTCAATATAGGTAGGTGTTTATTCAGATGGCTACGTCCGATTAGAAATCCGGTTTTCCATCTTAAACTTCTCTTTTTTAGAGCTAAGAGTTGTTTAGTTAAGTCAGATATTGGTTACCAAATAAGAAGTTTGGTCTGTCTCACGGCTGCTGTAAATCTCCAGGTTCTCAGAAAATTCCTCATAAGAATCAATTTTAGAGCTTCTTTGTTATACGCTCAAGAGATTCCGGAGCCTCCGACGTAGCTCAGGCGGTAGCGTATTTGTCTGCTGATCTGGAGTTGCGCTCGGACGTGGTTTCGATTCCCGCTTGGGCTGATTGCCTGGTTGCCTTTTTTCCTAGGTTTTTCCCCAACAGTAAGGCGAATGTCAGGTAATCTGTGCCGAATCCTCGGTCTCATCTCGCTAAATACCATTTCGCTATCACCAATTTCATCGACGCTAAATGACCAGTAGTTGATACAGCGTCATTAAATAATAAAGGAAAAAAAAAACGATTCCCACATATGTTTCTAAACCATAGCACTGTGTGGTAGCTTCATTTTTTTAGTAAGTTATTTTACAGCGCTGCATGCATTGTATTCTTCACTTGACATAATTAGGAACATTAAATCCAGACGTTTGAGATGGGCAGGACATGTAGCACGTATGGGCGAATCCAGAATTGCATATATAGTGTTACTTAGGAGGCCGGAGGGAAAAAGATCTTTGGGAAGGCCGAGACGTAGATGGGAAGATAATATTAAAATGGATTTGAGGGAAGTGGGATATGATGATAGAGACTGGATTGATCTTGCTCAGGATAGGGACCAATAGCGGGCTTATGTGAGGGCGGCAATGAACCTCCGGGTTCCTTAAAAGCCAGTAAGTAAGTATCAACATCTCAGGTTATTTAGCGCCTGAATGGAATGAAGGTGATAATGCCGGTGAAATGAGTCCGGGGTCCAGCACCGGTAGTTACCCAGTATTTGCTCGTATTGGGTTGAGGGGAAAACCCCGGAAAAAACCTGAGCCAGTAACTTACTCCGACCGGGATTCGAACCTGGGCCACGTGGTTTCGCGGCTAAACGTGCTAGCCGTTACGCCACAGGTATGGACGGTAGCTCTATGTTTGGCCAGTAGATCAGTTCGTTCATTACTGCTCACCTCACTGTGTCCTAGGTCCCAAATTAGATTTTAAAAGATTACGTGAAACTGTAAATCACTGTGAAAGCTCTAGCATAAACCGACAGAAGGTACAGGTATTTGCTTATGGGCGAGAAACACCTAACACTGTGTTAGATTTACTGACTTACCTATACGTGGCAGTCTATTAATATGCACGAAATAATTGAATTACTATGGACGAAATTTGAGGAAACGTGATATCCAGCTGTTTCATGTAACTTATGAATAATACATCATCGGTTATTATCAGTTAATTATTTCGTCATTTCGTGCAGCAATTAAATAAAATACAGGAGACTTACTAATTAGATGGAGGAATGCTATGAAATAGAACAGAGCACACGTCATTAGTCATTTGTACACAGCACGCGCAAGAGGGTCAAAGTCGCGCGAAATAGAAAACCATTCAAATTGAGATTACGTCTTTGCAGTTTTGTACGATATGTTGAAATAATGCGATAATAATCGAGTTCACGGATTTAAATATAATATCAAATCTGCGGATTTATTGAGACAAATTCTATGAAATACGACAGAAGATCGAAACATGAAAAATGAATACCTGCAGCACTATACCGGGTGTAACTGGATTCTGGTAAACCCCAAATATATTTTACTGTTATGCTACCATTTACATGGAACTTGGGGAAGTGCTTAAGTGATATATAATAATAATAATAATAATAATAATAATAATAATAATAATAATAATAATAATAACTGCCTCCCATTGGAGGTAGCCCAGAAGGACTCAGTATACTCTTCTACATGAATTTTGCAATATTAAATGTTTACATAAATTTTGTAGAAAGAAAATTAAAATAAACATATATGAATAGAAAGTGAATAAATAAAAACAATTAAACAGAGTGGATATGATGACTCAGAATTTGGCAAGAGCGTTTCAAAACTGAAGTTATGTCAGCAGTAAGTGTCTGTGGTAGTTCAAAAGTCTTTCTGAAGCTTTCAAAGAACTTGGTTATCACACCACGAGCTCCAATAAGAAGACCAATCACCTCAATGTCTTCAAGCTGGTATTTTGCTTTGAAGTAATCAACTGTTGGCAGATAAATGTTGATTGACATCCTCCGGCTGGCTACTCCCCGTTTCAATCCTTATGGTAGGATCAATTATATATCCTTTCTTGGTAGTCTGGGAATACGCTATGATGTCAATACGTCTAGAGGAGCCATTAGTAGCAAGGCAAAAAACTTCCTCTTCTACTGTCCAAGACTTTTTTCTCAAAGCATTTGCAATTAAGGATCGAACATGATGGTGTCTGGCATTTCGGAGGAGTAAACCTCTGTTACACTGACCTTGGACGTGGGCAAGGGTTTCACTCTCCGGGCAGCAATGTCTGCTAGTGTTATTTAAATACCATTTCCGATTTGTATATTAGTACATATTTTTGCTCCTCTCTAAATTTTGAATCCAACATGTCCAGATTTGAAGTGATAGTCTTTTGTTTGTTGTGAACAAATTCTTATACAATTATTTAGCAATTATAATCAGTGTCACGTGTATGGTAGCATAATTGTAAAATATATTTGAGATCTATCAAAATCAAGTTCCACCCGGTATACTTTACGCACCATCGCACCATGAAGGTGGGTGAGTGAATGGAGTACAGCTACATACTTTCTTTAAAAAAAAACAAGCATTTAGATATAAACTAATCGGTAACAAAGGAATAATCAAATAAATCAATCGGTAACTAATACGTATATAAATAAAAAAAGAATAGGAATTATAAGTAATAAGTAGGCCTAAATAATACCCTTTATAATTTAATGTAGCGTATATATGATATGTCAAATACAACAAATAAGGACATTAATAAAAATATATTATTCTTCTAAAATAAAACTTAAAATTAAGGAATAATTTATATGGTACATTTCTAAAATAATACGCAGCCACTATTGATATGAAATATTTATTTGAAAAGATGCTAGTTGAAACTGTCGTTCGTGTCGTATTTCTGTCCCATCTGATGATGAAGTCTTTATGACGCGTGGGTAGTCGGTGGGACTTTTCACAGTGATATAGATTCATCACGCTCTCTGGGCGGTGTTATGTGCGTGCAGAAAGGTCACATGGCCACCCGTCTCCTTTCTCTGCGCCGCACCTCACACATACATGCGCCCCGCTCCCGTTTCCAACTTGAGCGATAGTAGCGCACGAATTTGAAATCCTCTCATTTCCTGCCAGATACAAGTTCCTACCACTTGTCTGTTCAGCTTTTATTATTTATACTTTCCCGTATGGATGCGTCTCTACGTATTATGATGTTGCAAAAGGTGAGTTTTGAAATTCTGGGGAAAACGCAATTTCTCTGCATTTCTTATGTAAAAAATAAATTGTATGGTTTTCAAAAATAGGTATTTCAAACGTTGGCAACTTAAAGTTTATATACCCGAGAAACATTAAATAATAATAATAATAATAATAATAATAATAATAATAATAATAATAATAATAATATAATATTAATAAAAGCAATACTAATAACAATAATAATAATATGATAGTAATAATCAAAAATCTGAAAGTTAAAATTTATAAAACAGTTATATTACCGGTTCTTCTGTATGGTTGTGAAACTTGGACTCTCACTCTGAGAGAGGAACATAGGTTAAGGGTGTTTGAGAATAAGGTGCTTAGGAAAATATTTGGGGCTAAGCGGAATGAAGTTACAGGAGAATGGAGAAAGTTACACAACACAGAACTGCACGCATTGTATTCTTCACCTGACATAATTAGGAACTTAAAATCCAGACGTTTGAAATGGGCAGGGCATGTAGCACGTATGGGCGAATCCAGAAATGCATATAGAGTGTTAGTGGGGAGACCGGAGGGAAAAAGACCTTTAGGGAGGCCGAGACATAGATGGGAGGATAATATTAAAATGGATTTGAGGGAGGTGGGGTATGATGATAGAGACTGGATTAATCTTGCACAGGATAGGGACCGATGGCGGGCTTATGTGAGGGCGGCAATGAACCTTCGGGTTCCTTAAAAGCCATTTGTAAGTAAGTAAGTAATAGTAATAATATAATAATAACAATAATAATAATAATAATAATAATAATAATAATAGTAGTAGTAATAATAATAATAATAATAATAATTCGTCCTATCACATTACTTTTTTCAAGAAATGGATATAACTTTATGATGTCGTAGGTAGTGAACATTAGAACTTTACTGAATCTTTGTTATGTTTCATTTAGTACAAAATAGTTATTTATAGGAACCGCCCACGAATACGAACATGCGCAAACGGGTGTGCGCTACGTAAATAATACCTATTTATTTTGTATTTTATGTAGCAATAAATACTAAATACATTATGGGTAGGTCCCCAGAGTTCTCCACTTCTCCGTTAGAGACCGTCAGTTGAGCAGGCAAGATGGAATCCAGAAACTTGCAAAGAAATAGATATAAATGATTCTAAGTGTGGTTATAAGCAGTGTATGTTAACAGTGATGTTTATGGACGTTGTAAAAATAGTGTTGTTGAATATATTGTATAATAGTAGATAGTAATATAACAATTTCAAATATCTAAGTACTGTAGTTTTTGCAGACTTTTCCAGTACACTGTACACTAAATAACCAAAAAATACAATTTCAGTTATGTATCATTTGTTTTCTCTTCTGTCCTCTTTGTTTGTATTTCAATTAGTTGTATTAGAAGGTAGTGTAAAATAGACCGTCTCTTTCATCTCCTTGTCGTCTCCAATACGAATTTTCAGTAGAAGATGATGTGAGGAATAAAAATTTGAATGCCTTAGTTTAAATTAGGTGACATCATCATCTATGTAGGTGGTTTCAGAATAGAGGGGGGGATATTTTATGTATATAATTAAACTTTTCGATACCTGATGCGCTGCTCGATGTATGAAGTAATTAGTTATGCTTTTCGCCACTTGGTGTGCTGCTAGATGCATGGAGTAATTAGTTATCCTTAGAATAATAGGTGGCAGCAAGATCAATTCTACATTAGCATCTATAGCGTTTGAAACGGGAAAGTCAATAATTTTCGCATTCTATTATATTCATACACGCCTACAGTTTGTACCTATAAGTATGAAACCCCCTGCATAGGATTGTGAGAGCAACTCCTAAGAAATAATTTGGTCCGGACCATGAAATAAACTTCATTCCTCTGTGTCTTCATTACCGTATAAAGTTGTCGCAGCTAACGTAAGATTTCCTCGGCAGGTTTCTAAATCGCCGCGGGCGACAGTTTCACAAGTCCGCGCCTCATTCTGCAGATCAACGGACATTAGAGGAGGGTGCGATCTTCTTATGCAATCTTAATGACCTCGGAGAAGTGTCGGCATAATGGCGGGATCACACCGGCAACCAGATGGATAGAAACGTCACAATGGACTAGGCCTACATTCTACAATACCTCGCGTTGATGGCTGTTACTAATGTTCAACAGCCCAATAGGCGAAAAACAATTTACTGCTAACAGGCTCAGGTATAGTAGAAGTTCCTTCCTCTGCCGCAGTGAACTACTTTAGAGATTTTTTTCTCCAATAGGGTACCGTTCGCTGCGCAGACTCGCACCCCCTACAGCCCAGCCAAACTGTTTATTACACAAGTTGTAATTTATACTGGACTGTACTGTATTTTGTACTCTGTTATTCTCTTGATTTCACAAGATGTCCTGCAGAGATGTCTTTGTCTTAATCGAAACGCTGGCACGTACAGACGTCTTTTCACAAAACACAGAACTTAAGGGCCATTCAGAATGAAAAGTAAACGCGACATGAACGGCAGAGCTTGCGGTCATGTTATTTAATATAACAATTTACAATGATGATAATAATAATAATAATAATAATAATAATAATAATAATAATAATAATAATAATACCGAGGCTTATTGTATGGTTTCGTAACAAGCTCTTTTTTTTACGGTGATGGGTTGTTAGCACTTCGTCCAATCCCGAAGCTGAAGGATCACCTCTTATCGGCTGTCCACGACTGCTTATTCAATATATTCGCAGCTACCCTCCATATCTGGAGGCCGTCTTCTCTATCCGCAATATGAGGACGCGCCATGCCGTGGTGATAGGGACCCACAATACATGGAATTATATTCTTCACTTGATATAATTAGGAACATTAAATCCAGACGTTTGAGATGGGCAGGGCATGTAGCACGTATGGGCGAATCCAGAAACGCAAATAGAGTGTTAGTTGAGAGGCTGGAAGGAATAAGACCTTAGGGGATGCCGAGACGTAGATGGGAGGATAATATTAAAATGGATTTGAGGGAGGTTGGATATGATGATAGAGACTGCATTCATCTTGCACAGGATAGGGACCAATGGCGGGTTTATGTGAGGGCGGCAATGAACCTCCGGCTTCCTTAAAAGCCATTTTTAAGTAAGTAAATAAGTAAGTAATAATAATAATAATAATAATAATAATAATCATAATAATAATAATAATAATAATAATAATAATAATAATAATAATAATAGCAATAATAAGTTCAAAGTTATGCTCATTACTGACAGCGAAGATTCACAGGGTAGTGAGAAGTTAAGATCCCAGTTTTGCAGACTATCGGCTTCAGTAACAGTAGCGATGCCAATCATATGTGCTTTCCGTGTCTATCTCAATGAAATAAATACCCTTGATACTTATTCTTCTTAGAATCACAGGGCTATGGTACGGCCGGTAGAATTACAGGAAATATATGAACATATCGGGAATTTAAACTCTTAAATCGCTAGGCTACCTTGTGTCCCCAAATAATACAGAATAGTAATAGCAGAAGAGGAGATGATGCTAAGGGATATGCTACTGGAGCTAAATGACAGCTGTGAGCAGTATGAGATGAAGATAAATGCAAACAAGACGGAGACCATAGTCATAGGAAGAAAAATGAAGAAGGTAAACTTGCGAATTCTAAATGAGGCAGTAGAGCAAGTGGACAGCTTCAGATACTTGGCGTGTACTATAAGCAGTAATATGAGCTGCTGCCAGGAAGCCAAAAGGAGGATTAGCAATGGCAAAGGAAGCTTTTAATAGAAAAAGGAGCATCTCATGCGGGGCTATGAAAAAAGAACTGAGAAAGAAACTTGTGAAGTGCTTTGTATGGAATGTGGCATTGTATGGTGCAGAAACATAGACATTACGAAGAAGTGAAGAGAAGCGAATAGAAGCATTTGAAATGTGGATATGGAGAAGAATGGAATATGTGAAGTGGACAGAGAGAATAAGAAATGAAGAACTCAACACAATAAAATATATAGCACAAGACAATGGATATAATCCTAACATGATAGACACACTAATAAAAAAGGCAAAACAAAAACAGAACAAACCAACACAAACACCGCGTGAGAATAAATACTAACATATCACAATACCAATACTTACAAAATTGCAACTTCATTCAGAAAACTAAAATACAAGATAGCATACAGAACAAATAACACAACACAGAAATATCTAAATAATCACATCAAACATTCAAATAAATATAATTCAACTGGGGTTTACAAACTAAAATGCAATAGTTGCCCACATTTTTACATAGGACAGAGAGGAAGAACCTTTCAACCAAGGCATAAAGAACACATTAAAGCTATAACCAAACCCTACATCACATCAAATTACGCAGAACGTATTATCAACAATAAAATCATGACTACAATAATATAGAAACAGATATGGAAATTCTACACATCACACAAAAAAGTCCACAGTTAAACATCTTAGAACAATACGAAATATACAAACATACAATAACACACCCAAATATATACTTAATACACAATTACAGTTCAATACCCACACATTATTCGATATCATGATACACAGCACACAAACAACCCCCCCCCACCATAGGAGCAACACACCCCCACCCCTACAACTAACGAATGCAAATCGCAGTATGCAAAATCAACAGGAACATCAGTAGTTCGTAGGACAGTGAAGATGACGCAGAACCGGCGTCGAAACGGGCCGTCTGTCTAAGTTACATAACCTTTTCTAAAAATGTTAACACTTTTAACGTGTCGTTAAACAATTTTAAGTCTTTTAAGAAATGAAGCTGTGTTGGAAAGAGTGGGTGAAGAAAGAATGATGCTGAAACTGATCAGGAAAGGAAAAGGAATTGGTTGGATCACTGGCTGAGAAGAAACTGCCTACTGAAGGATGCACTGGAAGGAATGGTGAACGGGAGGAGAGTTCAGGGCAGAAGAAGATATCAGATGATAGATGATAATAAGATATATATATATAGATCGTATGAGAAGGGAAAGAGGAAGACAAAAAATATGAGAAAATGGAGAAAGGCTTGCAGTGAAGACCTGCCCTTGGGTAGACTACTGAATGAAATGAAATGAGTAATAATAATAATAATAATAATAATAATAATACTTACTTACTTACAAATGGCTTTTAAGGAACCCGAAGGTTCATTGCCGCCTTCACATAAGCCCGCCATAAGTCCCTATCCTGAGCAAGATTCATCCAGTCTCTATCATCATATCCCACCTCCCTCAAATTCATTTTAATATTATCCTCCCATCTACGTCTCGGCCTTCCTAAAGGTCTTTTTCCCTCCGGTCTCCCAACTAACACTCTATATGCATTTCTGGATTCGCCCATACGTGCTACATGCCCTGCCCATCTCAAACGTCTGGATTTAATGTTCCTAATTATGTTCCTATAATAATAATAATAATAATAATAATAATAATAATAATAATAATAATAATAATAATAATAATAATAATAATAATAAGAAGAAGAAGAAGAAGAAGAATAACAAATATACGGACGAAGAACTTATAGTTATGGATAAAAAGAAATACAATTATTCAAATAAATAAAAGAAAATATTATGAACAGTCAATTTATAAAAAATGTATAAAAATAAAACATATTCAACATAAATATGTGACATTTAATGGAACATCATTGAGAGTGCTGATGTTTCCTGCAGACAGATTAGGCCTACATTAAAGTAAGAGTTACTCAGCAAGTTACATTGCGGCGCGAGATGAAATTAAGGCCACTTGTCGTGACGTAATCGCATAAAACAGTAGCGGTACCACATTCTGCTCACTTTTTATGAATGCCAAATATAAATTGCGCACGGGACATAAAATCAGAAAATGTGACACAACATCCGGCGGGACGCGAAACACGGTCCGTTGACACGCGCGACCGGCATGCAACACTCCAGAGTTGCTGGTGCTTATATTATTTGCGATGACCTTGCGAACGAAACCAAAATTATATCTGTAACGAGTTCTTCACATGAAGACTTAATAAGTCTCAACGAAAGAATTTCCGGTAATACCAAACTAAAAACCTGCACCTGCACTTTGCACCCTTCTACTTTAAAGTATCCAATTTCTTTGAGAAGTTATCAATATGACCTCCACAATGCAGGTTAGACACAATTAGAGTTTAGCTCAGCAATGGTTGTCTTCTAATGAAAGAAGCCAACGTTGGATACTTTAAAGTAGAAAGGTGCAAAGTGACAAAATCATAGAAAACGAAATTATTATGCAGAAAAGTGCAATGTGCATAGGAGGATGATGTATGAAAGGGGCTACATCCACTTGTGTTTCTTAAGTGAGATATTTAGATGTTACGTTGCCAGCACCATGCAGTTTCAGACGGTAAGCGCCCTATTGAACTGCATCATAGAATGCAAAGGATCTTCAACAGGTCATGTTTGTGCCCAAACTTACACACAGCGAAATGTTTTACAGACGTCAGTTTTCACGTTATAACTTTGGAGTTTGTGCATGTGATACAATACAGTCTTACATGTGTATGTGGGACGAAAGGATCGCGAGTAGAGGTGCCAATGAGATTGCCTCGTGTGTACTAAAACTGATGAATATGGACATAACAAACAAGAAGAATCTGATAACTGTGCAGCTGAAAACAAAAATCGTGTAATGGTTTTCAAGTGTCTCTTTTTAGTTGCCATTGGTTTATTTGAGCACATAGAACAACGATGAAAGAGTAATGGAACGGAGAAAAATTCTCTCCGGCGCTTATTCCGTCGGATCCCGGCCAACTAGTCACTCATATCGAGTGCACCTCAGCACATGTGTGGACTTCGGTCCTGCGTTCATAGACATCTATGACGTAGTGCAGAGGGCGGCCACTAGAGGGAACCCAAGAGTTGGAGCTTAATCTGAGACGATTCTGACCGGCGTCGGAGTTGTATCCGGTGTGGCTTAGTGGATAAAGCATCAGCACGTAGAGCTGAAAACCCGGGTTCAAATCCCGGCGCCGGAGAGAATTTTTCTCCGTTCCATTACTCTTTCATCGTATGATGACACAGAATATCTGCATGGAAATATCATATGTACTTCGGTACATTAAAATAATATATACATAGAACAACGTTTCCTTCTCAGTGGCCACAGTTTCTTGCAATGCTATTCTGATTTCGCTTTGATTGAAAAACGACAGAAAGTGACAAAAGCTTTCATTACTAGTGACCTGCTTAAAATCGTACAAGACTCTAAAGTTGTAAAACCATTTCAAACCGTTTCAATGCTAGAGTCATATTTCCTTAATATGCAAGATGTTGCTGACCAACTAATTTTCATCAAGAACTTGAATATTTCTAAGGCATGTTGCATTCAGTATGATGTTAGTAAAGTAGGTAGAGTTTCTGTGAAATAGTCCCATGATAATGAAGCAGTTCATACCATTAAAGTGCTTAAAAAGGAAAAAAAAAAAAAAAAAAAAAAAAAGATGAAAGATGTGCAGTCAGCATTGTTTCAAGTTAAAGCATAAAATAGGGAAATTACTGAAAAAAGAAGGGGGATCTACTAGCAATGACTCCCTATCTTCCAAATGAGGAGCATAGGCAGTTCTACAGGCAGATCTGCGAGTAAAAATTGCCCCACAATAGGAAAAAATAGGTATTGGACTTTGCACCATTCTACTGCAACTGTACCCATTACTTAACACTTTTCACAATCTGTGTTATATAATTAAATATGGAGAAATAATGTCTTTACATACCACTATTATTAATGAGTAAACACTGTACTATTGGTGTTTTTATCAGTACAAAAAACATGACACAAATATGTGTACAATTATTCTTATAGCTACATTTTTTTATCTTATCTCCAATGTTTCATTTTGGCACCTTGCACCCTTCTACTTTAAAGTATCCAATTTCTTTGAGAAGTTAGCAATATGACCTCCACAATGCAGGTTAGACACAATTAGAGTGTAGCTCAGCAATGGTTGTCTTCTAATGAAAGAAGCCAACGTTGCCAAATCATCATCATCGTCCTTGCAGGTATTAGGCCTAGTGGCCTGTTACGGTCTCCGTCCATCTTTTCAGGGGGCGTCCCAAAGATCGTCTTCCATATGGTATATAACGGAGCATTTGTCTTGGGAGTCTGGAACGGTCCATTCTATTGACATGGTTAAGCCATTTTGTCTATAGTGGTTGAGATGTTCATAAATAGGTGTAATTTTCAATTCTTTTGTAATTAGTTCATTCCTTTTGTGGTCAAGTAAGCTGTAGCCGGCAGTCCTCCTTAGAAATCTCATTTCCGCAGTTGTTAGGCGTTGAACATCTGAGTTTCGGACAGTCCAGGCTTCACTACCATACGAGGACAGGTCTTGCTAGAACTTTATATGCTTTTAACCTGGTATGTTTTTGGGTTTTCGTGGTTGTGAAAACCTGGTTGATGGTTCTTAAGGCTCCATTAAAATGTTGAATATTTTCAGATATATCAGTAACAGGTAAATATGTCAAATTATAACCTAAATATTTAAATGAGTTTACCTGTTCTAACGTATGGGTTCCAATGCAAATTTTACTCCTAACTGGTTGTTTACATTGGAACGTCATAATTTTTGTTCTGTTTGGAGAAATTTTCATATTGAAATTTTGTGCTATTATATTCAGGTGATGTATTGAGTATTGCCAAATATGAAGTACTGTAGAATATGTAGTGATCTCTTTAAGGCCGGGGTCTTCACCCTTTCAGACAGTGCGAGCCACATTAAATATTTCAATGAAGCCCAAGGGTCACAAAGCTATAGCCTACTGCGATATTTAGAATTGCAAGATGTTTGCAGATTAACAAAGAACGCTGTACATTTTATACATTATATAACATCATTTATTATTCTTCTTCTTCTTCCCTTACAGTGTTAGGCTCTATGGAGTGTTACGATATCACGGTTGAATTTTCAACCAAGCGTTTCTTTGGACGACCTAGAGATCTCTTCCCGTTTGGATGATAGTGAAACATGGCTTTCGGGATTCTATTTGTATGCATGCGATGTAGATACTTTGTCCATTTGTATAAAATCTTTTAAAAATAAATATTAAATAGACATGCTTCTTCAGTCATCTACCAGCGACAAGCGGTGCTGAAGTACAGACCGATTATTTAGTCCTGACAGCTCAGCGACGCGAAAGAGGGGAAGTAATCGGAGGAGTGGGGAGAGTTCCAGAGTAGAGATAAGGGTGAGCAGTCGGTAAAGGCAAGCGAGTGAATAAACCAAACACCCCTTGGCGTGACTAAATGGACTCGCCTGTCCCACGCGCACATCTCCGGCGACTGTCAGGACTAAATAATCATACTGTACTCGTACTGAAGTCCCCGGCAGATGGCTGAAGCAGTAGTTCGTCCTAGTGCAGTGTGACAAGCGGTGTAGTATTATATTTAGTTCCATAACATTGTTATTGACATAGACAGTGATGACGTCAATTCTCATTCAAGGTTCGTAAGTGAAATAAAATTAGACATTAGATTTTAAATAAATAAATAAATAAATAAATAAATAAATAAATAAATAAATAAATAAATAAATAAATAAATAAAATAAATAAATATAAATAATTGATTAAATGGCGATCTTACTCGTGTTAATTATGTAAGCATGTGCGGCTTACAGCTGTTTCGATGCTATTCGCACCATGTTCAGAGCCTACTAGATCTCGGCGCTATCTCAACTTCGCTGCCTGTTGTGTGGGTGCGTTCGGTGTGATGAAGAGTTGTGTCAAATAGTGTGTGTGTTCTGAAATTGATCTGTGTGTTGAGAATTTGACTGGGGTGTGTTTTAGTGTGTCTGTATATTTCATATTGTTCTAGTGTGTTGAGTTTTTGTTTTTTGGGTTGTATGTGTAGGATTTCCATGTCTGTATTTATGTTATTGTATGTGTGGTTAGCATTAGTTATGTGTTCGTCATATGTAGATGTATTGTGTCCTCTGGTTATTGCTTTAACGTATTCTTTGTATCGAGTTTGGAATGATCTGCCTGTCTGTCCAATGTAGAAACTGTCGCAACTATTACATGTGAGTTTGGAATGATCTGCCTGTCTGTCCAATGTAGAAACTGTCGCAACTATTACATGTGAGTTTGTATACGCCTGTGTGGTTGTATTTATTTGTTTGTGTTGTTTGTGTGTTGAGATGTCTTTGTAGTGTGTTTTCTGTTCTGTATGCTATGTTGTATTTCTGTTTTCTGAATGAGGATGTGATCTTGTATGTGTTTTGTTTTCGTATGTTAGAGTAGTGTATTTCTTGTGTTCTTGTGTTTTGTATGTTTTTGTGTTTGTTGAGTTTTTGTTTTGTCTTCCTTAAGATGTTGTCTATTATGTTTGGGTTGTAACCATTTTCTTGTGCTATGTATTTGATTATGTTCACTTCTTCATTGTAGTGTTGTTGGCTCATGAGTAATCTGTGAACCATTGTCCTGAATGCAGCATGTTTGTGTTGTGTGGGGTGATTAGATGTGTTGTGTATGTGTGTGGTGGTGGTGGTTGGTTTTCTGTATATTTTGAAGGTATGTTTGTTGTCAACTTTTGTTATGGTGATGTCTAAGAAATTTATGGAGTTATTGTTTTCAAGTTCCAGTGTGTATTGGAGTTTTGGGTGTATTTTGTTTATGTATTTGTGTAGTTTGTGTATTTGTCGTTTGTTTCCTTTGTATAATATGAGTAAGTCTGCGTATCTGTGCCAGTATGCCATATGCTTACATAATTAACATGAGTAAGATCGCCATTTAATCAATTATTTATATTCAAGTGTTAAAAGTAGTGTACTAAAGATTCAACATGGCTAAATAAATAAATAAATAAATAAATAAATAAATAAATAAATAAATAAATAAAAACTTCTTTAGATACAAATGTAGTAGCCCGGACTTTGTTTCCTGTAGGAACGCACAAATTTATCCGATTCTTATAAGGACCAAATGAATGGACTCTGGTATTTGTTCATTTCTATTCAGTTATGCTTTTTGTTGCTCCATGTTTACCAGATGACCAGAGAGTCTCGTTATTTGTGATGCCCGATTTTTATTCACAGTTAAACCTCAAAAGAGTTCGAACGAAACGGGTGAAAGGTTTCATACCTTGAATTACATAATAAATGATTAAAATAAATAGAATCACTCTCTCAGTACCGTATATTAAAAAATTGTCAATCTTTCAACAAATAAGATTTCAGTAACGTGGGGTCACGACATAGACCTCTGCAGACAACGGATATGTCCATGCCTAAAGCGCGATTCGATCACGATCGTAATTAGGATCACGATCACGATATGCTTTAAAAGGAGTTGGCTCCATCTAGTAACAAATTGCAAGGGAATGTTGCACCTTGAGGATTGGTTGTCCCTCCACAGAAAAGTAATTAAAAGCGAGTCTCTCACCCATAGCGACGGGCGTCTGAAAGTGAAGGGACAGTCCCGCGTCGATTTGTTTACTCGAGCAACCGATTGCGCAATCGCGATCCAGTTCGCTCTCCGGGATCGTGATTTATCATCCCGTCCGGTCCATCACCTCGCATCACCAGAATCTAGGTCGCCCGTTCTGACCCCGGGCGGTCCTACTTGTCTCTGCGCATTCCTCGAGAGACCGCAAATGGAGATGCTGCGTTACCATGGGAACGCAAGATAAAGGAACTTTTATTAATGAGACGGAGGAAAGTTAAAGACGAAGCTGATGCCATAAACAGAAATTAATTATGCGCGCTAATAGCCTACATGAATAAATTGAACTAATCTATTTCATATGAATTGTACAATTTTGTATAGCTTAACGAAAATTGAACTAATTTGATTGTATATGTTTGTATAATTTGGCTGATGAATTGTATATGCTTTTAAACTGAATACTAGCCTATCTAGTTCTACTGATGAATTGAATGGTAGTGAGTATAGCTCAATTGATGAATTGTAAATGCTGTAAATTGTATAGTAGTCTGTATAGTTCAAGTGATGAATTGTTTATGATTATAAATTGAATTAATCTACT
The DNA here is from genome assembly GCF_040183065.1 of Periplaneta americana. Classification (NCBI taxonomy): domain Eukaryota; kingdom Metazoa; phylum Arthropoda; class Insecta; order Blattodea; family Blattidae; genus Periplaneta; species Periplaneta americana. The sequence goes on from NC_091127.1 coordinate 145,510,440, forward strand.
TGATATTAATTGTACAAATTTGTATAGCTTAATGAAAGTATACTTGTAAACTGAATTAATCTGCTTACTTTTTATTGTATATGTTTGTATAGTTTTGGCCGATGAATTTTATATGCTTTAAATTGAATAGTAATCTGTATAGCTCTATTGATAAATTGTTTGTGTTTGTAATTTGAAGTAGTTTGCATGATATGTATTATCAATTTCTTTATATCACAACTGATTGAATTGTCAGGCCTTAAATTTAATTAACTTACTTGTTTAGTATTATACATATAGCTCAACTGATGAATGATCTTTTGCGTTTGTAAATTTAATAATCCGATTGGCTATGTATTGTATATTTTTAGTAGAGCCATCGATGTAGCTCAGTCGGCAGACTCGCTGGGCTGCTGATCCGGAGCTGCGTTCGGGTTTGGGTTGGATCCCCCTTTGGTCTCAATGAATGGTTTCTTCCGAGGTTTTCCCCAGACGTGGGACTGAAGCCGTATGGTCTATGGCGAGTCCTCGGCATCACTTCATTTCACCCCTTTGATTTGATTACCTGGTTGGGTTTTTCCGCGGTTTTCCCAACCAAAAGGCAAATGCCGGGTAATCTTTTGGCGAATCCTCGGACCTCATCTCACCTCACCTCATCTTGTAGAAAATTACTAAATTGTAAAACTGTAAAAATTGTAAAATATTGTAAAAATTTGTAAACATTGTAATTGTAAGATTGTAAAATTTTGACCTGTTCCACATCTTAAAGCTTCATTGCTCATGTAAGATCTATGGAATAGAATAAATGAATGAATGAATGAATGAATGAATGAATGAATGAATGAATGAATGAATGAATGAATGAATGAATTTTAAGTAGTAAAACTGTCTGCCAAGGGACAGAACTTCTGAGAGCGAAAATTGTAATTAGAAGAGACACTGACATTTAAATTTCTGGGTAATGTAGTATCAAATTTATGGAATAAAGATGTGAATAATAAGATAATAATTATTACGAATGAACGGAATTCTTATAAGCTCTCTCGCAAAAATATGCTGAGGGAAGTTTAATTAAACCATTACCTAAACAAACATTAACTTTGGGTTCAGAATCATGCACAACGAGGAAGAAAGGTAAACAAAGAGTGGAAACTCATTAAATGACGTCCTTTATTTAAAATATGATGAATGTTTAAATTTTTAAAGAACTTAAAAATGTCATAGTGATAAAATATACAGAGTAACCGAAAGTAATGTCTTTAATTTCGCAGAGTTATTCTTTGAGATATTTCAAACAAAAAGTTTAACACAATTTTGTACGTGTTTGCTTTTTTTCGAGATAAAAATTGTTTTATATGAAACATTCCATAGCGATTAAAATTTATTTCATGTGCCGTCTATGCTTATCCTTATCCTTATAAGGATAAGCATAGACGGCACATGAAATAAATTTTAATTGTCACTAATAGTATATTAGCTTATCGGTCCCATCATGCCTTTTAAATTCCATAGCGAGTTTTGGTAAAATCATTGATTGAATTCCATATGAAGGGTTCAGAGCCGTAGTGGGCTAAGCGCCATTTATTAAAAACGAAGAAAGCAAGGGTTAAAGTTAAGTGAATACCATACTTTAATGAAGATTGACATATCATTTAGTTTTAATGTCTATACTTTATATTACTTGCTATATGTTTCCATTGAATTATGGTAATAACACAGTCTAGCATATACAGTCACGCAGCTCAATACGTAGTAAATATGCACCCATAGATAGTTTCTAACCACTAGGATCGCTAATATCGCCTCATTACAGACAATGCGAAATAGTACCGGCACAGTCTATCGTTCCTAGCACCCTCACAACTCAAGCTTCGTGACTGTATATACTAGACTGTGGTGATAACTTCATTTTAACCCTTGTTTTCTACGGTTTTAGTAAATGGCGCTTGGCCCACTATGGTTCTGAACCCTTCATATATGCTCATTCAATTTAAAAGAGCAGCGTATTATGATAATAAATTACTGAAATAATTTTAGTTTTGTCCTTTAAATGTGCAGAAGTTCGATCCGAACAAATGTAACTTTTCGTTCTGCAATTTATGTTAAGTTTTAACTAAATAATTTTCGATAAAATCTCCATTTCAGATTAATCATCACCCGAATGTTCAATATAGTTGTTTAGACGTGACAGCTGACAACTGTTTCTCGGAATTGCCTATCTGTGGAACTGCAGTCTGCTTCCTTAACACAAGCGATAAGAACCGTCTCCACTGAAAAATTGTACAGTAGTGGCCAAAAAAAAAAGACCGACCCTTGTAGCTGATTTCAGAGCCTTGTTCAATCCAGAGCACGATAGACTGGTAAATAAGACTTTCGTGGTTCGAATCCTGCCTGGGAAGGAATCTTATTCAAATTTATTTCCAATACTTCTCGAAAAAAATGTTATGTTTTATTTAACGACGCTCGCAACTGCAGAGGTTATATCAGCGTCGCCGGATGTGCCGGAATTTTGTCCCGCAGGAGTTCTTTTACATGCCAGTAAATCTACTGACATGAGCCTGTCGCATTTAAGCACACTTAAATGCCATCGACCTGGCCCGGGATCGAACCCGCAACCTTGGGCATAGAAGGCCAGCGCTATACCAACTTGCCAACCAGGTCGACTACTTCTCGATTGCTGGTAAAATTCATGTTCTGGGAATAATAAGTTAATTAAGTAGTAAAATATCGCTGCAATCGAAAAGTATTGGGAATAAATATGAATAAGGAACAAAAAAATTTCCTTCCCAGGCAGGATTCGAACCACGTCTTAGTTACCTGTCTATCGTGCTCTGGAGTGAACAAAGCTCTTGAAATCAGCTACAAGGGTCGGTCCGGTTTTTTTTACCACTACTGTACACACATAAACACTGATGTGCCATTTAGGAGTGCCTTGTAAGTTGTTATAACTGTGATTCAGGAAGTAATGTACTCAGGAGAAGACGAGCGGAAAGAATGTGACCTTCTTGACTTCGCTGCTGATTATTATAAACATCGCTCAGATAAGCATCCCAGCAGCCAGGTTATTACTCGTGCAGGAAACATGAGTAACAATGCGTATGGAAATTAAAGCTAAGTTGAACAGAAGGAGACCTAATGTTTCCGCTTACTGCAGTACAAATATTGGACGTGTTGTCGTACGTTATCTGTTCCCATCCCTTCCTCCTCAGTCCGCTCTCGTCTTCTCCTGAGTCACCGACAGTAATGATAATTTCACAAACATCAGCTGCCTCTGTTTTCGTTTCCAATCATAAACATTGTTTCTCAATGGCCAGGACTCTTATCAATCTTAGCAGAAATATTCCGTTCTTTCAAAACTGGAGGGATCCTTCTGTCAGAAACAGTTCAGCATGTTTCTTGATGTTGAGAAAAAAGTAACAGTCTTAGTGGATCTACAGCACATGTGTTACAAGAAAAATACAGAAATGTGTTTGAAAAAAAAAATAGTGAGTTTTCGCACTGTGTGTAAGATTTCATGCATGTTGGACGGCCAGCAAGAAAACAATATTTACATGAGTGTGAGTGATATGCCCTATTATAAATTTGCCAGGCTGACTTCTTGTAACGTGGAACACTCTTTTTTCCAGTACAAGGCAGTGTTCCTCGATAATCATCAGTCATTTATGATGAACAGACTTAGGATCCAAGACAACTTAAGAATGAAATGAAGTTAACAATTGCAATGGAGTACAGATGGAGTGAGATGGCGCGGTGAGTTTTGTTTGCCTGTGAATTAGTGTACAATCCGGTTCGTGATCAGAGATACAGTATTCTTCCGTCTCTCCCTACGAAACGAACTCAGGCCATCACAGTGCATTTTCAATTCATAGTAAACAGTTTTTTCGAACTAGTTGCACGTATGTACTGTAGTGGCAAAAAAAAACCGGACCAACCCTTGTAGCTGATTTCAGAGCCTTGTTGACTCCAGAACACGATAGACTGGTAACTAAGACTTTCGTGGTTCGAATCCTCCCTGGGAAGGAAACTTTTTTTTGTTCCTTATCAAATTTATTCCCAATACTTTTCGATTGCAGCGATATTTTACTACTTAATTAACTTGTTATTCCCAGAACATGAATTTTACCAGCTATCGAAAAGTATTGGGAATAAATCTGAATAAGGAACAAAAAAAGTTTCCTTCCCAGGCAGGATTCGAACCACGAAAGTCTTAGTTACCAGTCTATCGTGCTCTGGAGTAAACAAGGCTCTGAAATCAGCTACAAGGGTCGGTCCGGTTTTTTTTGCCACTACTGTACATGGTATCGCTAACGCCTTCAACGTCGCCGAGGGACATGAAAATTTGTGAGGTTTGTATCCTACTTCATTTTCCACCGTCACTAGATTGTACTATTAACAGTAGAATATAACGCACCACAGTGACATCATTGTTTACATTCACAGTATGTCTGTCTACTATGTTCAAGGAACTCTATAGTCCAGTTGTGCGTACATTGGTTGCTAAAGTGTCCCGGATCCTAAGCCTAGTGATAAACAACTTAGAACGAATCTCATTGTGTAGGCCTACTTCACATACAATAATTGTACATCTTGATTACACAATTTTTAACACTATATCACTTCGGAAAAAGTATTATTTGTCTTTCTTGTGTTAAATTTTATATTACTTTGTTAACATGTTTCAGCCTGCTATTAGCCCTCTTCAGAAGATGGCCAATAGCAAGCGGAAACATGTTAACAAGGTAATATAAAATTTAACACAAGAAAGACAAATAATACGTTTTCCGAAGTAAAATAATTGAAATATATTTTAATATTTTTCCTTTTTTTGTTCCGATTTTAGCACATAAAAATAAATATTTTCCCGATTTTTAGCACATAAAAATAAACATTTTCCCGGTTTTTATGAACAGTAATCTCACTAGAGGTTTTGGTTTATCTAGAGAAAATCAAAACTCGAGTGGGATTTAATTGACTATTACACGATTAGAAGAAAGTATATTATAAAGATTAGAAGTAACGAAGTACTCCAATACAATAAAATATTAATTGACTTACAAAAATACAACTGTCTTCAAATGTATTATTGTACCATCTCAACATTACAAATATTACGCTAGTAGATGGCAGTAGTGTGTTATGAATAGCTGTTTTCTTATCAGTTGTGCCAACTACGGAATCTTCATTGAACTCTGTGGACGGTTACAGGTCAAGAAGGCTTTGTTGATTCAGTTTCAATTTTTTTAAAACAGTTGCATTCCACTTCAATTATTCCGATCCCAGTAATCAACGTCACTTGACAGATAATTTTCAATAAATCTTAGTATTACACAATCTCTGATACGTGACTATTCATAATATCATATAGTAGAAGTTATAACATAACCTAAATAATATAAACGAGTGTTAGAAAAGTTTTAATTAGGGATGATGAAATAAACAAGAAACATTTTAATTAACGATGATGAAATAAAAAAATAAACATGAATAATTTTAAAAGAAACATTTATTGAAAGTACGTACAATTTTCAAATTTGAATGTTTTAGTGGTTGGTGGTTCAGTTGATGTTATATTGGACGTGTGCGTAAAAGAAGTGAACTCGGTGATGTACATGGTGTATTCCTCAACTTATTCAGGATTTCCGAATGGTGCTCTTCATTTATTTGTAAATAGGGTTTCAGTGAAGATGCATAGCTATGGCCAGTGATATTTATTAATTCTTGTTCTTGAATGCCAATTTGAGTCATATTTGAAACTGCTGTGCATCGACTGGAGTGGTTTGTAATTTTCTGTTTTTTGACGTCCAGACCAGTGCAGTTTGAAATGTTGGCAAACAAAGAAACAAATGCTAGGGTAGTGATAAAAATAAACAAATGCTAGGGACGCGATAAAATTAAACAAATGCTAGGGACGCGATAAAATTGTGCGATAAGTAGCCATGATTGGTTGAAAGACGTCCTTTCGTACCGTTTTATTGGTCAAAAGTAGCGTGACGTAGTAAAAGTGTAATAGTCACCTAAAAATCCAAGCCCTATTATTTATACAGGGACATCACTTTATTTTTACTAACATTTTTAACATTAACCTGGCTATACTCGGAAACACTGTTACCCCCCTTCCATTACAGGAGTTTGGAGTTGCTAGTGAAATATTTAAACAAATCATTTTACTAGCTATAGGAGGAGAGAAAAGTAGTGTATCCATTTATGTTACAGGGAAATATAGTATTACGATTTTCAGTTTGATCATTACTTTTACAGTATTTTATCAAAAAACAGTAGAATAGTAACAATTTTTTTTCACAAACTCAACTCTTCAGGCGGTTATATTCATTATGTAATGTCTACTTCATTCAGCATATTACTAACCTAATTTATTCCTGAGAATTTTGTGAGCACTTCCGTAAGAAACCCCAATTTCTACAGCTAACTTCTTGACCGACTTATTAGGACCTCGCTGTATCCTTTCTCTAGCATCTTCTACAGCATCTTCTGTCATCTTTGTTGGCCATCTTACACTTTTCTTCCTCTCTATACACTCTTTTGCTCTAAATTTATCTACCTGATTACTGACATTTCTACGAAAATATTCCGTAATGATATTATCAGGAAATTGTGAAAAAAAACTGTTGTTCATATTCGGTTATATTGTAATTCCAGTTTCCGTCATCGTCCTTCATACCTACAAACAGTAAAACAAAACTCTTGTTTAAATAATGCCGTTAAGTACCGTACCATATTATAGGGTACCGTACTTTCGGCAACTCTAATCTTCACTTGTGCTCAGTCCACACAGATAAATTCAGTTATGCTACACACCATACCTGTGTGAAAATAAACTTCAATAATATAAGCTCTTTCTTCTATAGAAAATGCAACATATTTCTGAAACACACTGTACTCTGTACTGTTTATTTGACTGCTAGCAACAGCGGCCGTAAGTTTGTGTGACTGACGTCAGCAAGGACATTAGTGGAAGGGATGGGAGTCAAGTACATTTAGAAACGCAGGTACAATAAAAATTGAAGTAAAAATAAAATGATGTCCCTGTACTTAAACCTAAGATCGAGTCTTTCCAATGAATGATTTCTTACTGAGACCTATAGTTTTCTTGTCGCGTCCGTGATGATTCAGAATCATAACTGCACCAATTATGAACGGAATATCCATTAATTATATGCATACTTTAAGACACCGCATTAAGGATTAAGAGAGAGGCGCGTTTACATTCTACATTTCCTTAGTTTCCACGTGACCCAGATGAGCGTTTCTTCTTCCTATTTGAGGCGGTCGAAAGTGTTAATTATGCGAGCGAATTTGACAACCGAATGTCTCGATTCGGCAAGGATCAAGTCACGAGACTCCAAGAACAAGGAAACCCGAGTAATTGCGGCGTTCCACAACACGCGGCCCGAACCTGCCAGTCAACGGATCTTTTAAACTGGATCAGCACGCACGGGCATCATGCACCGCATGTCTAATGCACTTGTGCGTACACCGGTGTTTCGTAAGTAGCAGGTTTGGTTCATGCGAGCGTCTTATTGCCGGGTTTGGACATTGCTGAGATCCAAACTGTGTTGAAAAACTACGACGAATGCACTGCTATTAAAGAAGGTCTAACACAAATAATTAAGCAAATATGGGGTTGCCAACATATGAACAAACACTCTACACATTTCATTTCGCAGATCAGGTAGTGATTGTGCTACATAAACACTATCTTAAATGCATGGGCAAAAAACTGCGAAGAGCACACAAACTGGGTCTTGGATATTAACATAGACAAACTAGAAAACTATGTAAACTAGAAAAGTATATTTTATCTCACGAAATCCGTTTCTGACAAGTTGCTAGATTTATGCCGAAGTTTTTATCTCCAGTATTTTGACAATAATTTCCTTTTGTTAGATTAAACCTTTCTCTTGACTTTGTGCCAGGATATTAAAACATTGACCCTGGGTTAATAACTATGGTGCTAAGTGTCATTGTTATTTTGTGTCTGTATTTGTTGTATGTATATGTTTTTACTTTTTTTTCCTTTTTTGCATCATTTAATATTTAGACTAATTTTTATTTTCAATTTATACTGTACGTTCAGTTGTTTTTTTATGTCATATTCATTCTGTCACTCGTTATTACAGTAGATTAATTTGATTGATGTATAACTTTTCTCGTAGTTGTATTGCATTTGTGGTGGTGTGGAAGAGAAGGCCTGATGGTCTTAACTCGATCAGAATAAATAAATAAATAAATAAATAAACAAACAAACAAAAATAAATAAATAAGTAAATAAATAAATAATAAATAAATAAATGAATAAATAAATAAATAAATAAGCAAGTAACTAAGTACGTAAATAAATATTTTAAATACATAAGATAAATAAATAAATAAATAAATAAATAAATAAATAATAGGAATAAAAATGTTATTAAATAAAGACAAAAACACAAATAGAGTTCAGTTAACAATAAATGAATGCATTTTATTCTGGAACAGGTCGCATTTCAAACCCATCCTGTGCGCACGCAATGTACGCATGTCAGTGGTCGTGCTTAATCGGTCGTTTACACGATATTCTGTAGCATTAAAAGCACGTATCACGATTTCCATGTTCCGCCGCATCTTTGACAACTTTAAGTTTTTCGCTGCAGTAAAGGATCGCAATCTCATACCTTCAGTGGTACCCTAGATCATATATACCCAGATAGGTCGGCCTTATAGGCTTTGACGTTAACAACTTTTGTCAGGTTTACTACGCTGCCATCTAGTTGTTACATAAGGAGTCACATCATAATTCCCATTTGAATTGCATTAGCGACTGTACTGCCATCTCGTGTTCGTTTACGGCGGACGGGTGGCGATCCTGGCGGTTGTTCTCTTCAAAGTGCTGCCGGTTTTAACATAGCGATGAGTTATCTGTTACATATATGATCTAGGGTGGTACTCATTTTCAGAATTGAAAATATAAGACGAAGAAACTATGCACTTATCACACTTGAACTTGATTCTGACACAGTCATATACTGCTAATCCAAAGGTTATTTGACAATGTTAGAATTGAAATACCTGCGAGTTAAGATAATGGCATGCACTACTACTTTGAGAGCTGCGCGGGAGGAAAATAATTGGACAATGTTGCCAACTTCATTCGAATAAACTGCGCATCCGTATTTTTTACATGTACCGAGGTATATTTCGGAAAAAGAAGTGCGTGGGGTGTTAAAAAAATGCGATATTTATAAATGGCTTTTAAAGAACTCGGACATTCATTGTCGCTCTCATGTAAGTCCACCATCGGTCCCTATCCTGCGCAAGTCTCTATCATTATATCCCAGCTCCCTCAAATCCATTTTAATATTATCCTCCTATCTACGTCTTGGCCTTCTCAAATGTATTTCATCTCCAGCATCCCAACTAACACTCTATATACATTTCTGGATTCGCCCATATGTGCTACATGCCCTGCCCATCTCAAACGTCTGGATTTAATGTTCCTAATTATGTCAGGTGAAGAATACAATGCGTGCAGTTCTGCGTTGTGTAACTTTCTCCATTCTCCTGTAACTTCATCTCTCTTATAACTGACTAAACTGACTAAACAGTAAGAAACCAAACCTAAACCATCCCAACCTAATAAAATTCTAATTATGTTAGTTCTAATAATTAAAAATATTAGGCCTATAGATATTACAAACATAAGAACTAATAGAATAAATCGATTAATATTTATATCACCATCTATATAATCGTCTCTGTATAAAATAACCAAAGAAGAAATAAAAAAAACAAAACCTATAAATAGTAAACTTATCCAATCAAACAAAAAAGTCATAACAACAGACCCAGAGTTAAAGCTGATAATATCCCATTCAATAAAATAAATTATGTCATTAATAACAAAATAAAACCTCATAAAAACCAAAATAATTCTAAAAATAAACAAAGAAATAAATCTAATAAAACAAATTGATATATATATATATATATATATATATATATATATATATATATCATAACCTAAGATATATAAATTATATCACTGACACCACAAATCAATATTTTATTATATTAAACTACTTTAGTATATTTATACTCAAAATGCAACAACATCACTATTCAAAATTAACATATTTAATGGAAATCAATGCAAAAATAATAATAAATATTCACGAGAATAACCTAAAGAACAAGAATAAATACCAGAATAATACATCCCATGTTGAAGAAAATTCAACTAAAATTACAAATACACGTAATAATCCATATCCTCCTAATTTTAGCAACACACCCGCTAAAATTTTTGATCCCGAAACTAGATTGTAATAGTGATTTTGGCTCTAAAATATGTACACATCGCCCGTCTCCAAATATTTTCCTAAGAACCTAATTCTCAAACTCCCTTAATCTCTGTTCCTCTCCCAAAGTGAGAATTAAAGTTTCACAACCATAGCTGTATTCGTGCCAGAGAATCAGTCTCATTCCGAGGCTTATTGTGTGGCTGTTTTTTAACTGTGATGGGTTGTTAACCCTTCGCCCAACCCACAAGCTGAAGGACCACTCCGTAAAGGCTGTCCACGACGACTTATTCAATATAGGCTATTCGCAGCTGCTCTCCATATCTGGAGGCCGTCTCTTCTATCCGCAACCTGTGTACGCGTCATGCTGTGGTGACGGAGACACAATACATGAACTTACAACATAGAATACAATTTTAAATGTAGGTGATAAATAATTATAATCAGATAATTAGAAAGATGTGCTGATCGATGAAAAGTGTTCTACGACATTAGAGTTGAGAAAAGAAAACTATTTTGTGCGAGATCGTGCGTATTTGCTTGTTTTCCGCACAGAACCAATACGCGGTAAGTGTGAAATACCACATTCAGTATTCCCAACGTAACACACATAACAATTTCCCTCTTCTTACCGCTTAAGCGCGACATTCATTTTACTGCTTTAGGCTTTTAACATATTATTTTTAGAGACGTTTAACATAGTAATAATTATAAATTGGAAACTTACCACTGCAATTTCATCTAAATTGCAATGTTAATTATTGTTTTTAAATATTTGCAAAAATTAAGTAAAGTCTACTACTCCACGAAACTTATTGCATTCCTGATACAAGTAACATTAAGGAAGCCGTGAAAAAATCAACGAGATTCCAGATTCCGATGTTATTACTGCAATATGTTATATAAATAATATTGTTAAAATATTAAAATGAAAAATAAATCATTACATAACCTTACCGTTTGTTTTAAGTTCGCATTTATAGACTGGGGGAAAAAAAGACAGACGTAAATCACGGCCTGCTGGAGTATAGTAAACACAGAAAACATTTTACAGCAACAATGTTAAAGAAAGATATTTTGGTGTTCCGAAGTTGGCGTCATTAAACAGAAACCAACATGGAGATTTCATTGCAACTAATTAGAAATTCGTCTTTCAGGTATGTAATAAACGATCTTCGCACAAAATAATGTACGATACACGAGCGGTATGGTTGTTTTCATGTTCTCGGAAATTAAAAAAGCGAAACGTAGTTGAGCTTTTTCAATCTTTTCCTCGACCATGAAAACGTCAACATACCGCTCTTGTAACGTATATTACTATTATTTAAACTTGTGTTGATACATATTACATTAGATAAAAGGAGTTATTTTTTTTTTGTGAGAAGAACTGAAATGAACAATTGATTTCCAATAACAATAATAACTGTAAAATAAAATGAAAGATGGTAGGAGCATGCGCAAAGAATAGACAAATAGAAATAAAAAATAAGGCGTATTTTAAGCGAGAGGGAAAAGGAAAGAGGGGCGGCCTAGAAAAACAAGGAAAGCTTAATTCTCCTGTAATTGAAATGACCTGCCTGCTTATGATTTATTTCAGATTAACTTTCATCGCAACAATCTAAATTGTGCAACTTGAAAAGCAATCTTGTTGAGTAAATTTTCATTTCGTTTCAGAAGGTTACAAAAGAATTACGTTTGAGAAATATCCACTGAAGCACGGCAAAATGGTATTGCACTTAGAGCACAATTCAATATTTGTTTTCTCATATCCTGACTAAATTTATTCATAAATACTGGTAACCATTGTAACAACACGAACCAGGAGTTTAAGTGTTGTTCTGTCTTCCATATTCTACGATTCCTCAGAAATGGTCTCTTCATCTCTCAGACAGTCGCCACGCCTCTTTTTCTCTCTGGTCTGCAATCATACAGCATACCTGATATTTTGCTGCAGTTCATTCTCGTAACGTGTGTCAATAAAATCAAGTACGTTCTTATGACACTTGACCAATTTCTACCTCTTACTCTCAAAAAGAATTTAATTCAAACTTTAGTGATGCCCCATTTCGATTATTACGATTCTCTATTCACGAATCTGAATACTGATCCTGCCCATACACTACAGCGTGTTCACAATATCTGCGTTAGTTTCTTTGTAACATTAGAAAATTCGATTATGTAACACCGTCATGTAAAAACAAGAAGGATCTTCAACCCTTTTTTATTACTATTTAAAATCATCAATCAAAATCAATTCCTTGCAATAATTTATGAGAAAAATTGAAACATATCTCAGTGTCTTAATTTTTCTTTCTTCGCGAGATTTCTCATAAATATTTTATTAAAATATTTGTATTTTTACAAGAATATTAAATTTTACAGAATATGTTAATCAAAGTTTCCAAATTCTTAAAAATTTCAAACGAGTTGCTTTAAAAGTTGGTGAGACATAGAGCAAAATGTCGGCTACTGTATTATATATTATTTTATAGTAGATTTACAATTCCACGTTAAAAATAATAACGTTGATAACAATTAGGATCTACATAATTTCAATTAGTAAAGCAACGGCTATAATTTGGGAGTTTGAAGATTAAATTCCTAATGGTAATGATTTTTTTCTCTCGTTTCCATATTTCCAGGACATCCAAAATGTCTACTCATTGTCCTGTCCAATTGAATAAAAAGAAGACCCGAGAATAGAGTTGCTAGATTTTAAAAATATCAACGCGGGACATTCTAATGCAGTTGATATACGAGAGACTTAATAATAATAATAATAATAATAATAATAATAATAATAATAATAATAATAATAATAATAATAATAATAATTAATATAGTGAAGTCTATGTATGAATAAGCTAGGATAATTAAATAATTACTTTTTCAGCATTTTAATTAATATTTACAGACGCTAATTAACCATAGCAGTTAAAAATTTGTCATTTTATAATAATTTACAATATTGTGTCAGTTAGTATGACAATTTAATATTTAAAATAATACATTTTTTACATTTAGATTAAAATATAAATATCAAAATAGGAACTTAAAGTGGTAGAAGAGTATTCTCTTAAATCTGCATACCCCTCAAATCTAAATACGCTGAGTGGTGAATTTGTTTCTCGACGTGCACAATTTCAGTTTCCTTAGGAGCGGATAATATCTTTATGCTCGACAATGCCAAGTAGCAGCCCTTTAATGGATCTCATTAAAGTACACCTATTCATTAAAGTTCAGGTGTTCCACCAATCAGAAAATACCATTGTAGCAATATGAAAGCGCAAGTATCGATTATTCTCGGATATGCAATCGAAAGACAACTAGTTCTGTTACTATAATAATTAGCGTTAATTGTAAATAATATTCAAATAAATTTAATTTGTTATCTCGTTTTTGAATGTGTAATTCAATTTCAAGGTTATATCAAGATTAATGTTTATTTTACCCTCTAGATTATATCAAGGTCAATGTCGACATTTTTTTCTGGGAAAAAATCAATACTTTCGCGTCTGCGCACATCTCACAATTTACGAGGTATTGCACAAGGTCAGTTCCGCTCCTCAGTCAGATAAGAATAACATGAATACTTATGAATAATTTCAAGTTAGAAATATGGTCGAGCATAAAAAGTCGTATGAAACTTGCCTATAATGGTAATTAAGACGCTCGTACGAAAATTATGAAACTCGCTTGCGCTCGTTTCATGAACATACTCACGTCTTAATTACTACCATTATAGGCTCGTTGCATAATGTATTATTTCAGCATTTTAATGAATATTTACAGATGCCATTATATAGCGTATGGTGTGGTATATGGTATATGGTATTATAACCATAACAGTAAAAAAGCATCGTAAAATAACCGATAAAAATGAATATTTATAGTTTTGTTTATAATTTGCAATATTGTGTCATTTAATATGACAATTTAATATTTAAAATAATACATTTTTGTAACATTTGGATTAAAATATAAATTTCAAAATAGGAACTTAAAGTGGCAGAAGAGTATTCTCTTAAATCTGCATATCCCTCAAGCCTGAACACTCTGAGTGGCGAATTTGTTTCGCGACGTACGCAATTTAAATTCCCTTAGAAACGGGTAATATCTTTAGAAGCGGGTCGATCTGCGTCCCGCGACGGGTATGAGAGGGACACGGGAAAATTTCCTGAAAATCGGGAATGTCCTGCCATATCGGGACATCTGGCAACCCTACCCGAGAATAGTTCTGATCACATCACCTCAATCATGGACGCGCATTCACAGCATCTGAAGGTAACATTTAACGTACAATGAAACCGTCATTGGTGAATAATGTTCACCCAAGCAGCTCCAGGTTGCAGGTCGAAGTATGAATGGAAGAAGTGAACGTGTGTTCGTCGCGACAACTGACAGAAGAACCGGTCAACTCGAGAATCAAATGACTGAGCAAGGCCACTACCGCGGAATGAAACGGAAAGTACTGGAGTCTTAGCGGAATTGACACGTTACTGGAGCAAGGTCGAGCCTCCGGAGAGATCGGCGTCACGTGACGACGGCGTCCGCAGGCTACCATGTCCGAATAACTCAAAATACTCCGTGACGATCTGTCTCATTTGAAAGGCGATAATCTCATAAAATTTGCCATATGGCGCATGGAAAGAGAGTAACAAATTTGTTTTGATTTTGTTTTTTTTTATATAGTTTTGTAATCTTGAAGTAAGGTAAGGAAGGGGTATGTAGGGTGATAGAAAATATAAATTAATCATTCCACGTCAAATCGTACAGGAACAAAACACGACCTTCTCGTAAATGGTCGAAATTTTTTTCATGAATTCCAGACATCAAATAAGTAGACACGTAATATTCTATTTCCACAATCATTAATTAATACATAGCACAAGAAAACGGATAAAACCCCAACATAATAGACAACATAGTACGTAAGACAAAACAAAACCACAAAAAACAGAAGAATACAACACAAACACAAAAACACAAAAAATACATCACACTAACATACGAAAACAAAAACACACATAAAATTGCAACCTCATTCAAGAAATTAAATTACAACATCGCATACAGAACAAATAACGCTCTACAAAAACATCTCAAGACACAAACAACACAAACAAACAAATATACAACCACACAGGCGTATACAAACTCAAATGTAACACCTGCAACAACTTCTACATAGGACAGACAGCCAGATCATTTCAAACACGTTACAAAGAACACATCACAGCCATAACAAAATTACAAAACACCTCCACATATGCAGAACACATCACAAATGCCAACCACACCAACAGAGACATTAACACAGACATGGAAATACTACACATCCAACCAAAAAGCCAGAAACTCAACACACTAGAACAATATGAAATATGCAGACACACGAAAACACACCCCAACGATATTCTCAACAGACAACTCAATTTCAAAACACATACACTCTTTGACTCTACACTACGAACGCACGCTCACAGGAAACAAGAGGCGCCAAGACCAACAACAACCAGTTCTGAAGATGACCCAAAATAGGTCGAAACATGTTAACAAGGTACGTTAAAATTTAACACAAGAAAGTTCTTATCATACATATTCCGAAGTGATACAGTGTTAAAAGTTGTGTAATCAAGATGTATATATTAATTATTTTTGTAATTATCACTATTTGAAATTACGAAAATTATGCGCGCACTGTTACAATAAGCTCACTTGTAATTCTGTGTCTACATATAGTTGAGATTTGAGGTTAGGCGCATTTGAAAGACTAAATACAACACTTTTTATTACTTTAAGCATTTCACAAATAAATTTAAAATTTAGCCTAATTTTTTAATCATTTCTTTTTCAAAGTAAAATTACTGCATTAAATAGCCAAGTTAAAAATCTGAAGAAAAAAAAAAAAGACTTCCCTGATGTATTATCTGTAAACTACTGCATTTAAAAATGTGGGATCTGCGTACATACATTTGCAACAATTAATTTTTCGGAGGCATGCACGAGCTCGCGATCCCCAACTACTGAACCGTTTGAGGCCGTAGGCCTACATGTGCATGGTGTGATAGAAGTCTACGCGCGGAAAGTTTTGTGGAATGGAAAGAAAATGTACAACCTGAAAATTACACAGTTATTGCAGACTTTTCTGAAAATTATTCTTTTGTAATACAATATTCGGTACAAGGTGTGCACTGGAACAACTGCCAAGCCACAATACATCCTTTTGTAGTATATTTCAGAGTAGGTACAGAAATTCGTCACAAAAATATTGTTGTCGTCTCAGAAATCATGAAAACTATACCGATTCCTTTCACTTTTTCGATCCGAAGCAATCAGTTTTATAAAGCAAGAATTCAACGATATTAAAAAAAAAATATCTATTTTTCCGTTGGATCAAGTTCACAATACAAAAACAAAAATAATTTTTAAAATATATGCTTACATGAAGATGATTATGGAATTAGCGTTGAATGTCTCTTCTTTGCAACGTCGTCGCATATAAAAGGTCCATGTGATGACACTGGAGGTAGACTGCTATTACACTATCAAAGCTCTTTGACAAAGAATATAATAAAATATATTATCAAAGATTTTTTATAAAAGACAGGATTTGGGGTATATTACACTACATAAAACTTTTTTTATAAAATATTTTAACAAAGATAACCTAAAATTAGGAACAAAAGCTCACTTAACACTTGTTCCACAACAGTTAACACGTGTACCGAGGATTTGTTGATACCAATATTTACGCGTTAAGTTTATGATTTGTTGATACTAATATTTACGCGTTAAGTTTGTGATTTGTTGATACTAATATTTACGCGTTAAGTTTGTGATTTGTTGATACTAATATTTACGCGTTAAGTTTGTGATTTGTTGATACTAATATTTACGCGTTAAGTTTGTGATTTGTTGATACTAATATTTACGCGTTAAGTTTGTGATTTGTTGATACTAATATTTACGCGTTAAGTTTGTGATTTGTTGATACTAATATTTACGCGTTAAGTTTGTGATTTGTTGATACTAATATTTACGCGTTAAGTTTGTGATTTGTTGATACTATTATTTACGCGTTAAGTTTATAACACCATGAATGAAGAACAGTATTATGATTGTTTGGCTATAATTAGTTCAATTATTAGATAAGCATTTTACTGAAAAAAGAAACAGGAAAAGAAACGTCTGTGGGTTAAACCGTGGATTGCAAAACGTGATAAGAGAGATATCCATCAGAACTTATTGAAAGAGCTACAATGCGAGGACTTGAAAAGTTATACAAATTATTATAAAAATATTGTTATTATATGGTATTAATATTATATTGTACAAATTATTTATTTACAACATTTAATTTCCTTCACATTCCGATATCAAATTTTTGTGGTAGCAAGAGTACAGTTATATTTGCGCTCCGCCATATTTGTTTCAAAGTATAGAAATCTTTTATTAAATAGCCTATAACAAGATTCACTTACATTTTATAAAAGATCGTTTATCAAAGAAACTTTTATAAAAGAAAACCCATTAGGCCTACACTGTCATATATTTTGTAATATATATTTTATAAAAGTGTATCAAACTCAGCGAAAATTTCCGGAAAGCAGGCAGTGACGTCAAATGAAGAAGAAACAGGAGTGACGCGAACTGCTATTCAGCAAGTTCAGCAAGCTCAGCAGAACAAGACCTCAATGCAAGCGAATGGAAATAGTGGACATCAGATGGGAGCAATTCCGAAGCGAGTGAAGGAACTAAGATCTAAATCGAGGCTGACGAGAAGTAGAGTAACGCGAGTAGGAGATAGTTCAGGGAGCAGCGATGAAGGAAGAGGGGAAAACAAGGTGAAAAAAACAGTATGACTTAAGGAAATGGTGTGGAGGGGAAATAAGTCGTGAGAGAAGAAAACTAAGACCTAAAAAGTAGCAATGTGGAAAAGGGAGTAGTGAAAAGTGCAAATAATTACAGATGTAGAGTGAGGTGGGTTACAGTATTTTTGGTATGATGACGGGTTAGGAGCAAAGTAGAGGAAGAATTGATGAAAGACAAGAAAAGACTACTGGAAGAATTGCATTATAAATTAAAAATAAGTAATGTCCCAATTGACTTGTAAGAGAGGCGTGTAAAACGGGGAGACGGCACTGTGTACTAATAATGTGAAGTGCCGCCTCACCGAAAGGTATATTCCTTGAAGACAAATATATACATACATTCATTCATTCATATTTTATAAAAGAGCTTTGTCAAGGAACTTTGATAGTGTAAACCAGCCGAACTGTTAAAAGACTTGCTACGAGAGCTAGCCTACAATCAGGTCAAGAGCCTAGATAAACAACACCAAAAAACTATTTGATTGGGCACAAAAACATTTCTAACGTGTAATTTACTGTATATTTTGTCCTCTGAATAAGCACAAAAGCCACACTGAAAATTTTCAGGCCAGATATCACAATCTAAAACCAATAACTGGTATACTAAAATTATATTCTTTCATTCCGTTGTCAAAAACTGAAGCTTTACTAAAACATATGATGAAAGAGTGATGGAACGGAGAAAAATTCTCTCCGGCGCCGGGATTTGAACCCGGGTTTTCAGCTCTACGTGCTGATGCTTTATCCACTAAGCCACGCCGGATACAACCCCGACACCGGTTAGAATCGTCTCAGATTAAGCTCCATCTCTTGGGTTCCCTCTAGTGGCCGCCCTCTGCACTACGTCATAGATGTCTATGAACGCAGGACCGAAGTCCATACATGTGTTGAGGTGCACTCGAATTAGTGACTGGTTGGCCGGGATCCGACGGTATAGGCGCCGTCTTTAAATCACAAAGTGATTTATTACGCATATCATATATATTTTGATGTACCGAAGTACATATGATATTTCCATGCAGATATTCTGCGTCATCATATGATGAAAGAGTGATGGAACGGAGAAAAATTCTCTCCGGCGCCGGGATTTGAACCCGGCGTGGCTTAGTGGATAAAGCATCAGCACGTAGAGCTGAAAACCCGGGTTCAAATCCCGGCGCCGGAGAGAATTTTTCTCCGTTCCATTACTCTTTCATCATATGATGACGCAGAATATCTGCATGGAAATATCATATGTATTTCGGTACATCAAAATATATATTTACTAAAACAATTTTCTTTCAAGAAAGAAGGTAGACGAGTGAAAATTTAAAGTGTAATGTGAATGAAAACAGACGTTTAAAATGCAAATTGTACAAATATTTGAATATATCATAATAAGTGTATACAAATAGTGTAAGTTAGCAGTGTTGCGCTATCAATACTCGTAGACTAGCGTAGCTGAACTCGTAACTGATCTGTTAATCTTACACATCACTGAAGTTATGCTTTTGTGTGAGGCAAATCTGATCGAAACAGAAGACGATTCAGACTTCTCTTCTGAATGATTCTGCTCGCGGATGCTACATGTGCCCTTGGAACGTGACGCGGTGGATATTCTTCCGCCTGGACTTTCAGGTCAACGTTTCTCACGCATTTCCCACGCTACGAAATGATGTAACCGCACGAGGTGTGTGTGTAGTCCAGTTCGAGAGACTCACCTGGTCTGGCATTCAAGTTGGGCGGCAATTAAGAAAGAACTCCGCATAACAATGTCACTCAATCGTGACTTCTGCAATATGGGTCAAAGGCGTTCATTATGTCTGTTATCAGCAGTGTGCACAATAGACGGTTTCTGGTAAACAATGTTGGCTGGAATGCGAAGAAATATATTAGAGTTCCAATACTAATTTGTGAGTCACATATTCTAAGAAAGTAAGTACATAAATGGGGAACTAAGTTTGAAGTAAATTACAAGAAATAAAGATACATAGCTATATTTATTTAGATTAAGCCTACATGGAGACAGAATGTTAAATCCTAACAAATGAAGGCGTGAGACAAGGGTCTAATATTTCACCTACTCTTTTTAACGTCTTCATAAGTGAGATCATCCAAAATTGAAGAAGAATTTTTGATAGAGAGATTAAATTAAATGACATTGAAAGTTTTAATATCTATATATAGAATTTGAACTGGTAATGGAAATTACGGGAAAACGACTGGACGGATTTTAATAGATGACCCCTCATTTTAAAGCTTGGAACTCAAAGTTTTTCGAAAAAATAGTAGTTTTCAGTGAAATGTCAATTTTTAAACATAACTTTCTTATTTTCCAAAATCCATCTGTCGTCAGTTTTGAGAACTAGCTAATAGCATTCACGGCCGACTTGATATTCCCTTCGCTTTTTGTAAAGGAGAAGCGAAGCGAGCATCAAGTCGGCCGTGTTGCATTTCATAATAAAACAAAACACATACTACAGTAAACAATATTACACGAAGGCCATGATCTGCAAGAATGCTGACATATTTAGAGCTCAAATTAAATTGGTCATTAAAAAATTAACTTACTAAAAATAATTTATAGGTTCGATTCTGTGGTGTGTAATTTTCTGGGTACAGTTGTGTATTGGATATTAAAAACTACAAAACTTGAGGTGGTTTGATGACATTATTACCATTAGAAATGAAATATTATTGTAGTCAATGCCATGATGTGACTATTTTTCATTAATTATACATATTAATCCTATATTGATATGAAAGTGAAATGTTTTTGGGTTATATAAGTAGATGTAGAGAATAACTTAAATTAGATTTTGATTTCTATATTTTACTGAGTAGCGGCTATATAGTATATATAGTATATGTTACTGAAAGCTATAAAACTTACGTAAGATGATAATAATAATATTAAAAATCAAATACTTGTATAATTATTAATCAAGTAGGGTTGGATCTTTTTCATATATTTAATGACGGTGTGGTGTAGATATTTATATGCGTGGTTCTCTTCAGTATTGGCTCGAGAGAGAGTATCTTTCATTGTTATGGAAGCAAATAACTTTCAAAATGTCTGGTATTCTTCAATGAAAATAAATCTGAAAAATGTTTATTTGAATGTCTAATGAACTTAGTTTGCAGCATTTGCTGCACAAGCCACTAGTTTTACTATACGCCGATGAGGTGGTTGTTTATTTCCCTCATTAGTTTTTTTTGTACTTTCCACAAATATAATAAGAGAAATAATCCTGCACAATTTTAGAGCGAATAGCTCATGTTGTATGTAACAAAAAACTGTAATACCATATTGGTGGAAAGTTCATAAAAATATTTTTCCCAAATGTTTAACACCCCTTTATTCGGTAACTATTGCGAATTGGATCGCGATTTTTGTAATGCAAAATGTTCAAATAAACATAGTCTACATAACTACTAAACATGTTTTCAAAGTTCTATTATTTGACACTCTATTATGTAGTATCAGTTATACACATATTTCTTTGTGATGTGATGTTAAAATGATTATTATTAAGACATTGCCTACTTTCAGTTTTACATGTAATGCAAAATGTTCAAATAAACATATACAAGTCAAGTGACTTAGCACATTTTGGAACATATTAAAATGTTTAACAGAAATTTTCTCATGAAATTTCGGCCAGTGTATGGGACCGGTACCCACCCAGCATCGTGATGCTCTTGGGAAGCTACGATAGGTAGCGAAATCCGGTTGCGAAAGTCAGCTATAACGGCTGGGGGGATCATCGATACCTTCATTCTGGTTGGATGATCGTCCACCTCTGCTTCGGCATGTGGGCGTGAGGACTGTAGTGCCACGGATTATTATTATTATTATTATTATTATTATTATTATTATTATTATTATTATTATTATTAGCCTATTATTATTAAAATGTTTAACAGCATTGTTACCTAGCACAATATCACTTTCCAAAACTTAAATTCCATCAATAAAGTTCACTTTCCATAATGTTTTAACAGCCAAAGTCTCCTTTCAATACCTTCAAGATATTTTCGTTTATAAAAAACACATTTCCTGAAAAAATAGCTTTCTTGCTTTATCACCATTTGGAAAGCCACTCTTTAGTTCTTTACAATAAATTATGCATGGACAACTCAAATGTTAAAAGTACGCAGAAAGTAGTTAGTAATTAGCCTGTCGCTTCCATTTGGTAGTGTCATACAAGTATGGCAACGTTACGTCACGGCGAAGTGGACTCTTTAAATCCCCTTTTTTGCTCGACGACATTCATCTATCGCAAAGGAGCGCCCTTCAACAACACACGTGGTCGGTAAGGAAGTCAACTGCAGTATCGTACTTACCTTCAGGGGCCCAGAATGTGCCCTAATTGAGACGCCCGGGGAGTGAAAGGCAGGGGGCGGAGCCCAGAGACTCACAGAGATGCGTTAAGTATATAAGCTGTTGCAACTGTTACTACAGCATCAGTTGAGAAACAGTGCAACAAGATGAAGCTGCTCGTGGTAGGTGCATCCAGCGGACTCAGTACCATTACAGAAGTCTTGCGTATCTTCACGATATGTTTATTTGAATTTAAACTTTTCTTGCGCTGTTTTTGGTGATAATGTGTAATTTTTAAAAAA
The DNA here is from genome assembly GCF_040183065.1 of Periplaneta americana. Lineage (NCBI taxonomy): Eukaryota > Metazoa > Arthropoda > Insecta > Blattodea > Blattidae > Periplaneta > Periplaneta americana. The sequence goes on from NC_091127.1 coordinate 145,533,193, forward strand.
TTATCAGAACAATTTTTTTTATCAAAATTAAGTAATGTCCGAGAACAAGAAAGTAATTTTAGACATTTTATATTTGTAACTGTGTCCATAAATTTATTTTTAAACAGCAAAATAATCGTGTATTGAATGGCATAAAAAAGTGCATAATGACATAAAACAATCAGATAAGTTGCATATTCATAAATATTATGTCACTTTCGAAGCTGAAAAATTAATTACGAGCTATTCCGAAAATCCATTGCTTAGAATCTTTCCATTTCTAACAAACAATAAAATTCATTTTCGAATATTAGTATAGGTCTCGCAAGCACGGAATACAGACGGAAGGAATGCGAATCAAACACTGCGATAAGGAAGAGCGGGCGACAGGAAAATTCACGAGATAACTTGAATGATATAATATTAAAGAGTACAGTCGGAAGAGAAATGACATCGACAGAATCAGTCTTGCGTTGTGATAGTTACATTACGACTTAGTTTGTTCCATTGCATGTGAATGCGTGTCTTATATCGCACAGTATTATTATTTCATTCGTAAACATGTGTTGCGCGTTTAATTAGCTTTGAATTTTTCTCTTGCTACGGTCTTTATTTCCACAGCGATGTCCTCATTTGTTCATATTCTTGGTAGAGACAGTACTTCCATCGGCTCACACCTCTCCCCCCCCCCTCGGCGTGCATACAAACACACGTCAAAACAGACAGCAACGCCATCATTGCTTTCCGGTAATCGTTTCTTGCGCGAGCTATAGTAACGGTAGCAACATTGCCAGTAATAGTTTTAATTGTAACAGTTGTAGCAGTAACAGTAGAAGTAATATAGTGAGCAATAGTAAGAGTAACAATAAATTATAATAACAGGCGTACTATTAATAGTAGCAATAGTAGTAATTAGCAATACTGCCAGTAACAGTTGTAATAGGACCAGTTGTAGCAGTAACAGCAGTAGTAATATAGTGAACACTAGTAATATAGTGAGCAATAAATTTAATAGTACGACTGTTACTATTACATAGTAGTAATAGTAGTAACTAGCAATACTGCCAGTAATAGTTGTAATAGCAACAGTTGTAGCAGTAACAGCAGTAGTAATATACTGAACAATAGTAAGAGTAACAATAAATTGTAATAGAACAGTCGTACTGTTAATAATAGCAATAGTAGTAACAGTAGCAATATTGCTAGTAACAGTTTTAATAGCACCGGTTGTAGCAGTAACAGCAGTAGTAATATAGTGAACTGCCACCGGGTGCTTGCCCACTTGCGGTGTAAATTTTATTTATTTATTTAATTTATTTAATACTTTACACTTCAGATATTGGTTCTGTCTTTGTCTTCAGGTGAATAAAGGGGTAAAAGCATGTCCCATTCTTTGACATGGTCAAAAATATGATACACATGAATGTGAATGCAGATTCAACTTTGAAACGTTGTGAGTTTTGTTACTCACTAGCAATTTAAGAATTAAAAAAAATTTCTCCTGAGATTCATTACATAATATTTATCTGACGGTATGTCCGTGAAAATTGTAATGTTTTATTACATTTTCAAAAGAACATATTAATTTTCTAGTAAGTGGTTTAAGCGTATGTGAATAAGGATAATGAAGGCATAACAAAGCAGGAGTTACATGAGAAAATGTGATCCATAGCAAACTTCTTCCATTATGAAGTCGAAAAATCAAATCAGAGTGTATTTTGTGAATATTTTCAGCTATAACTCATAAAATGTACGATAGGAGAAGGTAATGGAAAGTACAGTACATAATGTAGGCCTACCCATTAAATGCTAACCAAAAATTGCTACGGATAAAAGGTTTATTATTTTTATTAATATCATTAGCATCATCATTATCAGATTTAACTTCTCACATTTATAATAAACTAGAAACTGTACATTACACGAAATTTTAAATTCACACTCACGTGTATTACAAAATCTATCATTACAATTCAGGAATGAAAATAAAATTGCGACTATCAGTATTCCACTTATTAGATAAATTGTCAGACTCTTCTGACCATGTTGAAAATATGCCTTCTCTACTTCTATGGTGTTTCCCAAGCAAGGATCCACTTATTTAAAATTCTATCAACGGTACATGCATAGAAGCTAGGCAAGTTTCACTTCATCTGCTAATGGCTTGTATTGTTTTACTGTCTTCATTTACTTTCTCTTGTCGTTTATTATGAACGGGACTCAGGCATCTACTGGAATATTCGATTTAATAATTTACGAGTATAAGTATTCACTGGGTCTTGTGTGCTGTTGTGATATTTTTACAATGTGTGTGTCAACAACATTTACATGAAGGGCGCTCCTTTGGAATAGATACATTTTTCGTTAAAATTAATTAACCAAAACCCCTTTCTTGATATTTTTCTAAGCATTACACTCTTTTGATCATTTAGATGTCAATGTTAATTGTTTCAGCTATCGTTTCGTAAACTTGCCTATAATTCTCTTCCTTACTATACAGGCTTATTCACGAGGATTTACCGTCACATATGGAGCTTATTTCCGAAGACATTTTGAGAAAAAATGTCATATAAATATTTGTCCTAGTTGCAATATTTTAAAAGTTACATTAATTTGAAGTTGCTAGTAAAATATCTTTTTCCTTTAGTTTTACGGGTAAAAAAATATTACAAATAGAGAATGAACTATTCAGAAGTATCATTTCTTTAATTGGCTAGTGTTCTGAAGATAAAAATGTGTTGTTAATTGCTTTGTATATATTTTGTTTTTCAATTTTTAACTAAAAATTACATCATTCTTACGCACTTACCACAAAAATTGTTACAAATCATATGACTTTAGGAAATTGCTTCTTTACAGTTTAATTATGCATTCTAATGTACAGTTTTAAAGAACTTAACAGTATGGAGTGATTTGTAACAATTGCGATAAATGCGTAAGAAAATGTAATTTTGTAGTTAAAAATCGAAAAAATAAAAAAATCTGTACGAAGCAACTATGGAATTCATAACAAATTTTTAGCTTCAGAATAATAGCTAATTAAAGAAATGATATCCTGAATAGTTCATTCTTTATCTGTAATATTATTTTACTCTTAAAAACTCAAGAATAATGGTATTTTACAAACAAATTCAAATTAGTGTAATTCTGAAAATATTGAGATTAGGACAAATGTTTGAAATTTTTTGCTCAGAATGTCTTCGGAAATAAGCTCCGTAAGTGACGGTAAACCCTCGTGAATCATCCTGTATAACACTGCGTGATCGTTTTCAATAATATACAGTTGTTCACTTTCTTTTCCGATATATTCATAATATACCCTATTTTCTAGCAAATGATAGAAATACCTTAGGTCTCGTCACTTCCAATAATGATTTCAAAACTCGAATGTCCTCTGCATTAATTCTACTTCCTATATTCCTCTTGCAAGTTCACACTTAACTTTAAAATGGGCAGATCCCGTAGTTTAAGAATAAATTCTGTTTATATAAGCTACACTTATAATCAAAATATTCTGTTGTTTTATTAATAACTATTAGCCCTACTTCCACAGTAGGCCTACATATCAGCATACATTTATTTAATTTATTTTTAGTTGTCTTAATATCGAACTTATGATTCCTTTGGCAAGAAGTCATCAGACGATATTTATCTGGAACTAGAATTACTTAAAAATGCAATAAAATCTTCAAGCATATTGCGTTAAATATAAATCTGCATTCCAGTTGAACAAATTCACAAATCAACAGTATAATATTCTGACTATATACTAGTTGCTTGTGCAGCAAATGCTGCTGCAAACTAAGTTCGTTAGACGTTCAAATAACATTTTTTCAGATTCATTTTCAATGAAGAATATTTGACATTTTGATAGTTATTTGCTTCCATAATAATGAAACACACTCCCTCTGAATGGGTTTTTTAGGCCATATACTTTTTTGAACCTATCCACCTTCAGCTTTTGAGTTTCAACGCGGAAACGCAAGTATCAATGTCAGGACGATAGCAATAGCTGTTTCAGGTCATTGTGGATTGTAGGCGAAAGTTAAAAAAATGTCAGGTTTGCTAAGTTTTCGAACAATAGCATTTTGCTGCATGTAGAACTCGAAATGTAGAGCGAAAATCATTTTATCCTACGAAGAGATCATGCTGAAATGATCTGGAGACTACAAAATTTTCTAGGCCTCTTATTTTATTAGTAAGTAATACCTTTGGTCTTTCTTTAGGAACTTTATTTTTTGCGCTCTCTAGAGCCAATACTGAAGACCATGACACATATCAATATCTACACTACACCGCCATTAAGTATATGAAAAATACCCCACTTGATTAAGAACTATAAAAATATTTGATTTTTAAAAACAATATTATTATCTTACGTAAGTTTTGTAGTTATATTATATAGCCGCCACTCAGTAAATTATAGAAATGAAGATCTAAATTAAGATATTCTCTACATTTACTTACATAACCTCAAAACGTTTCACTTTCATGTCATCAATAGGCCTATAGCATTAATATTATGTATAATTAATGAAAAATAGACGTATCATGACATTAACTATAATAATATGTAATTTCTAAAATGGTAATAATGCCATAAAACCACCTCAAGTTTCGTAGATTTGAATATCCAATACACAGCTGTACTCACAAAATTGTACACTGCAGAATGAGACCTGTAAATTATTTTTAATAACAAATTGAATTTGAGCTCTAAGTATGTCGGCAATCCTGCAGGCCTTCGTGTAATAGCCTATTGTTTATTGTAGTGTGTGTTTTGTTTTGTTCTGAAAGACAATCAAGTCGGCCGTGATTCAATAAAATTAGTTCTCAAAACTGACAACAGATGGATTTTGGAAAATAGGAAAATGATGTAGGAAAATTGACATTTCACAGAAAACTACTATTTTTCCGAAAAACTTTGAATGCCAGGCATGAAAATGAGGGGTCACTCATTAAAATCCGTTCAGCTGTTTTCCCGTAATTTCCATTATCAGTTCAAATTATATATATAGAAGATACTTTGATTAACCATTTTTGCCATGTTTTTCAATGCACATATATTTTTTTCTTATGTTACGTTTGTGATTGAGAATAAGGTACTTAGGAAAATATTTGGGGCTAAGAGGGATGAAGTTACAGGAGAATGGAGAAAGTTACACAACACAGAACTGCACGCATTGTATTCTTCACCTGACATAATTAGGAACATTAAATCCAGACGTTTGAGATGGGCAAGGCATGTAGCACGTATGGGCGAATCCAGAAATGTATATAGAGTGTTAGTTGGGAGGCCGGAGGGAAAAAGACCTTTGGGGAGGGCGAGACGTAGATGGGAAGATAATATTAAAATGGATTTGAAGGAGGTGGGATATGATGATAGAGACTGGATTAATCTTGCTCAGGATAGGGACCAATGGCGGGCTTATGTGAGAGCGGCAATGAACCTCCGGGTTCCTTAAAAGCCAGTAAATAAGTAAGTAGGTAAGTAAGTAAGTATGTTATGTTTGTGATATTAAAAAATCTGTAGGTTTACTTTATAGAACACAGGTTGCCGAAAGCAGAGTAAAAATTTAATGTAAATAGATTCAGTAGTTTCAGAGAAAAATGCAATTAAGTTTGAGAAACCTTAATTAGCGGAAAACTGCACTAAAATAAAAAAGGGATGTATGAATTACAAGCGCCGTCATATTTAAAGATACCATTTAAAGACCTTACCTACAGAGATATCTCACAATATGTATTTTTTAAAGAGCAAGTTTTTTTTTAACACAAAATAAAGAATTACGTTTTTCACAATAAACGACCACTCATCTTCCTTAAAAATACTTTCCTTTGATATCAGTTGTATTGTGTAGCTGTCACGTGTCCCAGTACTACATTGCGTCACGTATTTTCACTTTTATTTGGCTCAGATTCTGTGCGCGAGTCTACGTAGTGGCTTCAGCTTATGTGAACCTATTTTAAATGAACTTAATAAAATATAACGGTACTAAATTATATCGTAAAAGTTCACGTCAGTTTCTTAAATAAAAAAACCTAGGTCCAGAATAAAGTAACACAGCCTAACAAAATCTCATCATTATAATGGAAAAAGTCTATTTATTAGAATTTTAATAGGCCTAACAAAGATTCATAAAATATTGCATGCATACCATTCCATTTCATCGCCAACAAGAGTTGAAAGTGTTGAAACTTGGAAGACTCATTCCGGTTTTTCGAAAGTTTAAATTGCCCCATCAACGTCTATTTCTGTTGTTCTATACGATTATTTTTTAACATTTGTTTCAATTAATTCGAAAAATCAAACATTTAAAGCTAAAGTTTTAAATAAAACATGAAATAAAAATAAGCTGAAGTTGGTAAGCGTAAAATAAATGTACACTACAGGTCAAAAGTTTTCGATCACCTATCACAAAGCTATGGATTTGTGGTTAAAACAGGGATTTCGTTTTGAATATTCTATCATATCATAATGCTAGAGAGAGAAAATATTTATTTTCTTGGTCTATTTAGTTTTTTCGTTGTGTTTGTACACTGAAATAAAGTATATAAGTTAGTTGTTTTCAAAGGTGATCGAAAACTTTTGACCGGAAGTGTACATGTTTTGAAATTATAAGAAAAAACGTTTATGCTGGAAATAGAAGGCTATCTTCGAATGCTTTTTGATTTTTCTGTATTTTATGTTGTTTATATTCTCCACTAAACTGAACATGACATAAGTTAACTAGGAATATTAAATCCAGACGTTTGAGATGGGCAGGGCATGTAGCACATATGGGAGAATCCAGAAATGCATATGAAGTGTTAATTGGAAGGCCTGAGGGAAAAAGACCTTTCGGGAGGCCGAGCCGTAGATGGTAAGATAATATAAAAATGGATGTAAAGGAGGTAGGATATGATAATAGAGAGTGGATTAATTGCTCAGGATAGGGACCGATGGCGGGCTTATGTGAGGGCGGCAATGAAACTCGGGGTTCCTTAAAAGCTATTTGTAAATAAGTAAATAAGTAACTAAACTGAACACATAGTGTTTTATTTTGATGTCTTCATTAAATTTATTGAATTAATATAGTTAACCTGTTACTCATCTCAGGAAATTGATTCATACTGCTAATGTAATTAGTTAAATATAGTTTTAAAAGTGTAACTCAGTGTTCAGGATAAAAGTACAAAAAAGAGGAGAAGCACTACCACATTTTTATCGGAAATATTTTTCCTGTGTGAGCGCACTAACGGTTCCATGATTTAGACATTTAATTTGATGCACAAAAATTCCTTGCCATTCATTTGTAAATAAATTATAGCTTTAGTTTCATTGAGAAATTCTGTCATTTTATATGAACATTTCTTTGTTACCTTCATAAAAAATGATCTTATAGAAATATAAATATTCATTGTTACACAATATTTACCCAAATATGTTGACTTCGCTTAATTCATATTTCTCGATGAAAAATAGCAGACAGATAAACACGGAATGAATCATATGCATTGTGCAGCATACATTTTATGCCATAATCATCTCTTAACAATTTGTACAGCAATAACGTTTAAAAAGGCTTTTACTCCTGACAATTTATAGTAATAAAATGCTATTGCTGCTTAAAAAATAGTACATAAATAATAATTAATAACTCAATTACTGTAAGATCGAAAATTCTGTAACCCATACAAAGTATTCCAGAAAACTTCTATTATCCGAGAAATGAGTGAGAGTCATTTTAAATAATTAAATAGCACAATTAACAACACAACAGAACACTGTCACGAGTTCATGATTTGTTTTCAATATTCTAACTTTTGAAAGTGAATATTTGTGAACATATACTACAACTTCCCCTTTCAAGTGATTTTATTTTTAAAAGATAAATATGTAGTCTACTGTACAAACAATATGAAATTTATTAAGAACATGATTTAAAATATACTACCGGAATTTACAGGCCTGTACGGCACAACCGTGTGATTTAACAGTTGACATTCATATCATAGCCATAATCCCTGAACGATATTACAGATTTGCAGCGATATAGGATTTTTTGTTTTAATTCTTCGTGATTTCGATACACTATGGGACTTCAGGGTTCCTGACTGCACCATTATGTTTTTGTTCCTTGTGTTATTAGTTCACAGAATGTCTTCTTCGCATAAATTCGAAGAAGTTGATGTCCTTGAAATATGTTTGTAGATGTGCTTCTTTATTTCACCATATAGATTATTACGTAATATCAAAAATAGCCGTTTTTGATGTTCTATACATTCTGAAGTCATCTATATTATATCTATACTTTTCTTAATGAAATAATTTGGACTTCTTTGAAGTACACCGTAAAACGTCCTTATAATTTTGATAAGAACTTCATGGCATACTTAGATCTTCATGTATTTGCGATGTTCTAGTAAACCACTTAGGCCCGATTGTATAAACCATTTAATCTTAGATCAGAGGTTAAATTGATCCTTGTTTCAGCTGAACTTGGAATTTTGTGTTGTATAAAGTCTAATCTGAGATTAATTTGTCTCAAACTAAAGTCAACTTTGACTGAAGAAATTTCTCCGATTAAGTTAGATGATCCAAGTTCAGTTATTTCTTTTCTGTTTGAAATATACGAGTGACAGATTGTGCAAATAAAATATCCATTATTATTAATATTAATAGATATGATAAGTACATTTATATATATTTCTTTCAATTTCTTGCCTTAATACACAAACAATCTTATATTTTATAAGGCTCTATCGTGTTCAGCAGTATCAAATAACATAACCTATAATTATATTATGTTTATAACAACCATTAATTATTAACGGATATGATAGGTACATTTATAAATTTTCAATTAACTGTATTACTAAACGAAAATTGTCGTTTTATAAAGCTTTATTATGTTTAGCAGTATCAAACACCATAACATGATAACAACTCGGAGAACAGTCAACCTTCTTCTTATTGTCCGCCATTATTTACATTGCACAAAAAACCAGTGCTTCCAACAGAGTGTATGGAAAGTCGCCAAAAAGTAGTTGTAAAGTCGCTAGATTTCTCATTATCAACAAAGAAAGATTAAATTTTGTCACTATGGGGTGCTAAAAAGGTCACTAAATCCCTATTTAAGCAATATAAAAGTTAAAAGAAATTGTTGTTGAAAAAGAGTTAAAGTCGCTAGATTGGCAACACTGAACAAAACTGTATAACATGGTCCGCGCATCACGTATTTCACCTGTTTAAGCGATGTTGCCAAATCCTTTTCACGTGAACTTAGATTGCATTTGAACTAAGGTAATTTGATCGCAGAAAAGTTTTATACAATAGAAGAAGTGTCTGAACTCGGTTCATTTTTCGATCTTCGATCAAAGTTGATCTTTAGTCAGGGAGTTTTATACAATTGGGCCTTAGACTCATGATTCAGTGTAAGAGCTTTATTTTGTGCAACCTGTAGTAGTTTACGATTTTTTCTGGCATCAACATGAGTAGTTCCACACACAGACAACAGATGACGTGATATGGTTGAATGGCCCTAGAACGGCCTAGCTCTGGACACGGCAACAGCTTTGCCAACCATGCGATAAATTATTACGTTATTCGATATTTTTAACCCTGATGCGATAACACTTATAGGATAATACGATAATTTTCTTTATGTAATTAGAGTAAGGGAATTCAATGTTGGCGCGCTCAAATTATATCGTTATTCTGTACGATACAGTGAAAAAAAAAGAATACGTAGAGCTGCCACGGAGTAATAATATTACTCCATGGAGCTTGCAGCTATTCTTCCATCTAGCGATCGCTGCCAAAAGTTCATTTTCGACAGTGGAGATGCCTAACGACCGCTCTCGTTTATATGTTGCCATTTTATAACATGGGAATGGCCAATCTGATATATAAACCAATTTCATTTACACTAAAAATTAAAATGCATAATTTCAACTGTTCCGATATAAATTGCACTTGTTCAGTTATTAATGAAGTTAATGAGGTTAAATACTTAGGTATAATTATTGATAATCATTTAAAATGGAATAATCACATTCATTATATTTGTAATAAATTACGTAAAACATTATATTATTGTTGTTCTAAGAAATATTTAGTCAATTAACTGTTTACGTATAATTCATTTAGCATTATTTCAATCTATATTTATTTATGGTATTATAGGTTGGGGTGGAACTTATAAATCCAACCTTTATCCGTTAATTTTACTACAGAAAAAAGCAGAAAGATTACCCAACTGAATTGTTGTTTAAATATTTCAAAGTTTTCGACATTAAACAAATTTATTATTTTATTTTATTAAAATATTTTCATAGAAATTTTAATAACTTTGAAAGGTATATACATAAATATAGAACTAAAATATGAATTCTCTGCGTTTGTCTGAACCAAAATGTAAATCCAATGAAGCTTTTTATCATAGCATGAGTCAAGGACCCAGATTCTTAAACAAATTTTATTCTAATATAATTTTAACAACGAATCCTCTCCAAAGTAATAAAAAATAAAAAAAAATTGTATTGAATTCACAGTTTGGTTTTAAATATATTAAACACTTTTTAATCTCTATTCACTCTCAATTTTAATTTTATTTTTGTCTGTATTGGAATCCCCTCCTGAGCACGAGTCTTACTCATTCAGGAGTGGGCTAATTTATCTTTCATTGTACTAACTTGTATTCATTTCAAATTTACTAGCAGTAAAATAAATAAATAAATAAATAAATAAATAAATAAATAAATAAATAAATAAATAAATAAATAAATAAATACACAATACGCGTACTGCAGTTTAAAGAGAACTGGAATAATAAATAAATAAGTAAAGAAGTAAATAAGTAAATAAATAAATATGTAAGTAATAAGAAGCATTTTGAACGAGTCGTTCATATAATCAGGATAACGAACAAGTCGCTGAACAGAAATGGAGATCTGAATTAAATGAACGAATCAAATGAAGGAATAATTTTAGTGACTAATTATATCTAAATCGATTCTTCCGAATAAATAAAACTTCCCATCCCTAGTCTAAAGGACTAACGTTTCATAAGGGTATATATATTGACTGTGGGCTTGTCTGTTCGCAGGTGTGTCTCGTCGCTGTGTTGGCCGTCAGCGTGCAGGCTGGTGAACCCGTTTACGACGTCCCAGTTCCGGCCTACGCTGCATCCCCCGTTTATCACGCCGAACCACCACAGCTCTACCACTCTCCCCCCTCAATATCATTCGCCTCACACACTGTCCACGCCCCCGCTGTCGCTCTCAAGGCTTTCGAACCAGCACCCATTTACAAAACATTCGAAGCCGCTCCTATTCTAAAATCCTACGAACCTGCTCCCATCCTAAAATCTTATGCTCCTGCCCCCATCTTCAAGACCTATGAACCAGCCCCTCTCGTAAAATATGCACCTGCGCCCGTGGCTATAAAAGCCGCCCCTATAGCAGTCAAGACTCCAGTGGCCACCTCCTACCAAACCACCACGAGCATCCACGTCACTCATCCCGTTGCCAAGGTTGCGGCGCCTATCGTCAAGTACGCTGCTGCACCTGTACTCAAGTACGAGGCTGCTCCCGTGGTCAAGTATGAGGCGCCACTCGTCAAGTATGCTCCTGCTCCCGTACTCAAGTATGAGGCTGCACCTGTTGTCAAGTACGACGCGCCACTCGTCAAGTATGCGGCTGCCCCTGTAGTGAAGTACGAGGCCGAGCCTGTCTTCAAGTATGCCGCCCCAGCAGCCCCCCTGATCTCCTACTCTCACGAAGCACCTCACATTGAGTATGCTCCATCCTACGGCCACGGGATCGAGTCTCTCGGCTATCACTGATCGTGCTCGCGTTTCATCTTAGTCTGGTAAGTTGCAGCAGCGATTACACGTCGCCATTTGCGTTACAAATATAACTACATAATTATTGCACAAATTAAACCAATCTCTCCTCTTACTCCACTCATTTTATAGCTGAAAATTATTAGTCGGTAGCAACTTTAAATTTTTAAATAGATTTTATAGTGTTATTATATTCAATATATTCTATAATATTCACTTATATGTGATTTAGCAGATAAGGAATTAATTAATCTTTCTAGAGAATTCCGTGTTAACTTCTAAACAATAAACAATAGTATGTATATTAATGCAATAAATAAGACATTTGTATTATATCACAAGAAATGAACTGAATATGTGCTTAGAATTAAATAAATAGATTGTCTAAAATGACTTATGCAATAGAAAATCTAATAGGGATCCGGGCGAAATCAGGAAATTCTGCAAAGATCTGTAAAGTTGAAACAAAAAGAATTTCTACACTGCAAATACAAGTAAATAAACGTTTTTAACATGTACTAATCATAGTTATGATCCAATAAAATACGGAATCTTTTCTATCTAATTGGTTAGATTGAGATTGTTCATCTCGTTTTACCACATCACCGCAATGTGCACTAGGCAAAGTTTTCGGACTTTCTCTAACATATCAGAGTCAATATATATAGGCTTATATATAATCATTAGTCTTCGGATTTTAGGCTCGTTTACCGTAAGTTGAAACATGAGTTCTTTAGTGCACCTAGTTTTAGACAATATCATCGCTCGAGAGTTTCTAGTGTTGCATAGATTTACAAAAAATTGTTGCATGCTATCCTATTCGAGCCTAAAAATCCGTGGTCTAATTAATTATATTAATAAAAGACGCCAATAAATTTACACATACAGATATATATATATCGGTACCTTTAAAAGATCCAAATAACTAAGAAGTAACTCCATCAAAGTTTTTTATTAATGCTAACTAGGATTGTGAGGGTTACGTTTGTCAGAGAAGTTCAATCTTATTACATGAAGGTTTAAATCAAATTCAACTGTTGGTTTAGCCTATATTTGAGTTGAGAGGAGTAGGTTATTCTTCATAGGTTAAATCACACAACCAAATATAAAACAATCTTAATAATACCATAATTAAGTATGATATTTTTGTCTTTATGAACACTATTTAGCATGAAACTTATTGTATAATTGTTCTTGTTCTTTCCAGATCACCTGTACATAGCTTCGACCATGGAAACATAAACGTTCACTCGCATTAAGTTATTTTTGTATTATATATTTTTGCATTGTATCATAAAATACCAATAAAGATTTGTTATGAAGTCATTGAATATCGTGTTTAAGTTTATTTATACCCATGATTTTAATAAGATAAATTTTATGAGAACATTCATTTACACACAACTGAGAAGTTTTTGCCAATAATGGATTGAATTCAGAGAAGTGTTTATTTAAACTTAAGAAACAAAAGGCAATTACAAGATGAAAATTTCAATATACAACACTGAAATATTAACACTGGAGAAATCCCAAGAATGATGGATAATTCTGTACACTGAAACTGTTAAACAAAAAATATTTACTTATATTTTAGTAAAACAATGATGTTTGATAATTTTACTGGCACTTAATCAAGTGTAAATAATCATGAAAAATGTAATATAGACTTCTACTTATGAAATCAGGCGAGAGAGAGCGAAACATTTTGAAGATAGGAGTATTTTGCATGACTTTCGTCTAAAGAAGATTACAGTTCTATGTTCATGGCTTAGACTAATTTTTATTCTATATAAATTTACCAAACATTTGTCGCTCACAATTCCTTTGATGGTCTGTGCGTGTATATCATGTTATTTGTCTAATAAGCATCATTTCAGCAACTCAATCTGATTTCGCTTTCCTTCTTTGAAACCTATAAGTTTATTTCATTTTATAACCACTGTTGGTATTGTCATAATTTTAAATAATTTCAATTGTGACAATTTTGATCTTCTCTCACCCTTTGCAGATCATCAAATCACTTTTTTCAATCTTCTTTCTACAATTACTCATTTCTCTACTCTTCATTCTTTTAATCTCTCTTTTTCTTTCTTTTATGCTTTCCTGTCTTTATGTCTGTTTCTGTTTTATCTAATTTTTCAATTTTTTCTTTCTTCTTCCTTTACTTGTCCCTATCCTTCTGTGTTTCTTCCTTTATTTTATATGTTTATTCTCCCACATTTCTTTCCGTACTTTCTTTAAATCTGGATTAATTTCTGACGAAAAGAAATAAATTTTCTAGCCATTAGTCCTGCAACAGTTTAGGGTTTATTGCGTAGTAAAAAAACTAAAAGCATAATTATGGCCGTTTTACAGTGCATACAGGGATTTTCAAAAGTAACGCATTATTGCAACTAAAATTGAATGAGCGGATTTTCGATAAAGAGCTCAAACACGTGAACCC